>NC_142946.1:17279258-17309258 GCF_046866305.1 Octopus bimaculoides | reverse complement strand
TGTATATATATATATATATATATGTATATATATATATATATATATATATATATGTATATATATATATATATATGTATATATATATATATATATATGTATATATATATATATATATGTATATATATATATATATGTATATATATATATATATATATATATGTATATATATATATATATATATATATATATATATATATATATATATATATATATATATATATATATATATATACATACAGAGAGAGAGAGAGAGAGAGATGGATGGATGTATTCACGTGTGTATATTTGTGTATGTGCGTGTGTATGTGTGTATACATGCTTTAGAATGTTTATATCTGTGAATATTATTCACATACTGATTAGTATGTAATTGAATTTAGTACAGACAACTAGGCATATTGTCGGAAATCTTCTGTAGAGGCATTGGGCTTAGTATGCTATGATAGATATTTGTTCATGAGAAATATGCTTAATGTTCCACGAAGAGATTATAAAATGTCAAGCTTCGATTGTTACCAATGTATCCATAGAGCAACTCATGACTAATTCGGTACTATTTTAATTGAAATGCATGAACAGGCACACTCTCACGATTCGAAGAATGTTTCTCTAAACCTGCCTTGCGGTAAGCATATTAATTAGTGCGCACAGCGCAGAGCATCTGTTGATTTTATAATTTGAAATAAGATGCTACAAATTGTATATACTTTTTTGTAGAATGTTTGTACTCGTTTTTAAAGTTGTTACTAAGTCTTTCTTATATTATTTAACCGTTGCAAGGCTGGATATGTTTCTTAGCAGTAAAAGCATAAAAGCATACGCGCCCAGATTTACAGGATTATATATATATATATATATATATATATATATATATATTTGTATAATTCAAGTGTCCGTTAATAAAAATATATATCTTCTGGAGTTAAAATAAACAAATCAATGTTTCTCTGTCTATTTACTTCTGTCATGATTGTGTGAGTATATATATATATATATTATTATTATTATTATAATATGTATTTATTTTCTCTTAATTAATAAATAACTCGGACAAATAAATTGGTTAATATATACCAGGGTAGCAAAGATCACAAAATGATTGTGGTGTAACTCCTCTTTATGAGGTAGAAAATCCTATATATATATATGTGTGTGTGTATATATATATATGTACATACATACATACAAACATATATATATATGTATATATATACATATATGTACGCATACACACACATATATATATATATATATATATACAAATATACACACGTACACACACTCACACACACATGCGAGAAGTAAATAGACAGCCCATAAAACATGGCTTTGTTTATTTAAACTTTTTCAAAGAAGCCGTGTTGTTAGTCAATCTGAAGGTGGACAGAAAACCTTGAGATCCCGCTTTCTACATTTAATAGGGTGATCGTGAAATTCATCAGCGAGTGCAAGGAGTTCTCATCAACTTCCCCGGGTCGATCAGGTCCATCTCACAGGACGATTTGCTTTGCTATGGGAGGTGTGGATGGTAAATAATCCTCATTGCAAGACATCTAACTGAGTAGAACAAGTAGCTGCCTGTCCTAGAACAGCTGTCAGGTATCTCCACAAACTTGGCTACTATGGCAGAACAGTTAGAAGGAAACCACTTCTTCAACCAGCCAATATCAAGTAGAAAAAACATTGGGCCAGTAAGATGGTAGAGTGGTTGCTAACATTTTGGGACACTATCATATTCTCTGATAAGTCTTGATTTACTGTATTTTCTGATAATGGTCGTATGTAGGTCTGGAGACATTGTGACCAAGAATTTGACATGGAAAGATTGCTGCCAACAAAGAAACAAGGCAGCTATTCTGTGATGATCTGGCGAGCAATTTGGAGCAATTGTCAATCAGAGCTGGTGAGGTTTGATGGAAACATAAACTCAGATAAATATGTGTCCATATTGCAGAAAGGACTCCTTACAATCTTCTCCATTGGTGAAATGATTCAAGATAACTCTATTTTTGGTACATGGAGCTCCTTGTCACACTGCTAAAAAGTTCCATGACCAAGCTAGTCACCAGCTTTCAACCCTATTGAACACCGCGAAAAGAACAAGAAAGCTTTTTCAAAGCCAGAAATTTTGAGATTACTGCATGGAAATTGGGAAAATATTCCCGAAGAGAATATTTGTCATGTGATCAGTAGCATGCTTTTAGGATCCTTGCGTTGAAAAATGTAAAGGGCATGGCTACTAAATATTAGATATTCACATTATAATAATTGGTAAATAATGTGATTGTATAACATTACATTCAAATAAACTCTAATGATTATAAGGGTGTCTTATAATACATACACACATAATACGTACATATATACGTACGTACATACTTACACACATACATACATACATACATACATATATACAAACAGAAATACATACGTATCAGTGTCTCTGTGAGTATAAGAGCGGGAGAGACTAGTGTTTATATTATACTAATGTTTACTGTTTGGTCTTATTGTGAAGTAGTTTTATCCAGCATCTTTAGAGAGAAATAGTGAATCAGTATACCAAGGAGATCTTACTCAACTGGGCGATTGTGATCTCTTTGCATTTTAGCAATCAGTTTACCACTCTGGTTTGCAGTTTGTTGTTGTTAAATCTTTTTGTGGAATTGTGGTGTATATTCCCATGTTGTTGTTGCACTTGGTAAGGTTTTGCCGTTAGTGTTGTTTCGTTTCTTTTGTTATTTTTATACTTTTTTGATCTTGCTCTTCTAAGACATGTTATGGGTTGATGTGTCCTGGTTCAAATATAATCTATATTATTCGGTACATCTAGAATCATTTGGTTTCACTGTTTCTGTGAAAGTTTTCTATTTATTTCTAATTGCCTTAGGTATGATTTCGCAAATCCTGGTGATATACTGGAAATGTATTGTCTGAAATAAAGATCAATTTCTTTTCAAGATCTCTTCCTGCCATACTTTGTAGGACATCTGTAATACTTTTGTTTCGCTCTTTAGAAATATATAAGTGTAAGTTAATAGCATCTCACTCTTTCTCTCTCTCTTTCTCTTTCTCTCTCTCTTTCTCTCTCTCTTTCTCTCTCTCTCCCTCTCTCTATCTCTCTCTCTCTCTCTCTCTCTCTCTCTCTCTCTCTCTATATATATATATATATATATATATATATATATATATATATATATATATGTATGTATGTATGTATGTATGTATCTTTTCACCAAAACATATTTTGGATTCCGTTTTGGATATATGACAGAGCGATGTGTGAACTCAATATAATGGAATCATTAAGCTACATATCCTTTGCTCGAAATACAAATTTAGTACGATTTATAACATCGATAACTATTTTTTTGATTTCTGAAAATATTATTTCGGAATACGTTCTTACATAAACAATTCTCATGAAACATTTCTGTGATTAGATTTCTATACTCCGATTTCTTAATTCCAAAAGCTTATATTCATTCATAGAAAGATGTTGTATACATTTTTTAACTTGTTTTTATATATCTGCACAATATTCATTTCTTAGTGCAAATCACAGTCACTGTATATATAAATTTTATGCAGTTACGGTTTGCAGTCCAGATGTATGCGTTTCGGACAACCCAGATCTATAGTTAAACAATCAGAATTTAGGACATATGGAGAAGTTCTATATTATTAGTAGGTTCCTATTTCTTTCGAGTCCATCCTGTTCTATGGATTTGTTACATAGTTCAGTGTATTTTAAATTAATAATTTTTGACTACGTTTATACAAGCAACGAGAAATCAGACTGAGAGATAAGGATTACTTGCCTTTAGAGGGAACAGAAAAACGAACACAACAGACGTAAGTAGCTGTTTTTCTGAATAACGTCATTAAATCATACAATTATTTATAAAAAAAAACAATCCTTTTCCGCGTGAAATTAGTTTACATGTATAATACTCCCTCACTTCTGCATATTTACATCATCATTATTAAATAAAATAACAGGGACTATGTACAGTGTGTGTATGTGTATTTGCTAATTCATAAATATGCATGCATACACTAGAATAAAAAGTGCAGGCGCATAATCCTAGAACATTCTTAAGTATTGAACCTAGAAAAGTACGCAACAAACAGTAATTAAGCCTGGAAAGGTACAAGACAAGAAGGGTAAACTTAAGATACTACTGCGGAGGTTAGAATTTAAAAAACTAAAATAGTAATAAATACTTTGTTATATGTTTCTCTTCCTTTAAACGTTCAAATTAAAATATTCAAGAAACTGTTCATTCTCAATTGCAGCATGGATGATGTTTTTATAAGCCACTAAAAAACACACAAAACCGTTGGATTCACTTCAATATTTAAATTTAATTTGTCAAAATATTTTCGTCGCTCTTCAACCGTGACATGTTCACTGCCAAATTTCCGTGCTGAATGTTGTCAGTGCACAGGTCGCGGTTTCAAAGCGATGAAAATATTTTGACAAATTAAACTTAAATATTGAAGTGAATCTAATAGTTTTTGTGTTTTTAAATGGTTTATAAACACCTTCCACGCTGCAACTGTCTTTGTCTCAGCCCATGATCTTAGATCAGGTCAATTGCTATGCAAGTACATCTCCGTAATATTCATTTTCAATTTTAGTGAAAAGTCTTCTTGCTTGCACATTAAAAATTTTACATCACAAATTGATATATTTGAAAAATGCCATGATAGCAATTTAAGCAACACTCACAAATGTAAACCCTATTTTTTTAAAGCTAGTGAGTCATTTCAACAATTTGCACTCAGTGTGCTCATTAGCTTTCATTTTTTAAAAATATTTTTCTAACTGTTAATAGAAAATACTTTGTTATCTGATAATGCAAATTTTAAAGAAATTAATTCTTTTGTTTCTTTAAAAAATTTTTTGAAAGTTTTTGCTCATTTGTATTGCATGTATTCTACATCAATTTAATCATAAAATACAATATCTGTGATTTAAAATTTTTGGATAATGAGTTTTGTTAAGAAAATAAAAATTAAAAAATAATATAATACTAAAAATTAAAAAGAAATGTTTTAGCTTATTACATAGAAATTTTAAATGAAAATATTAACTGAAAATGATTTGTAAGACTAATGGAAAAATATGCAAGAAGCAAAAGAGGGCACTCATTATTTGTTCATCAATTTCAGAAATATATTTAGAAAATTCTAAATTCCACTGAAATATTTTAAGTTTTCCTTTATCTTCTTGTCTAGTAATTTTCCCGGCTTAATCACTGCTTGTTCTTAACTTTTTCAAGTTCGAAATTTAAGAATATCCTAGAATTCTGGATTAGCATTTTTTGTTCTAGTCTAAATGTTTTCCAGGCAACGCTTCAAGTATTATAAGTAATTATATTTACCTTTTATAATTGAAATATTGATGCTATTGTAAATATTTTTAAATACAGATTTTGTTCAAACTTAGAAATTTGGTTTTGTGTGTGTGTGTGTGTGTGTGTGTGTGTGTGTGTGTGACGTTTATATGTCTAACAATTTCAACGTTTAGTCTACTGATGTCATCCATAGTAACGATATAATTGTCACTGGATCTATATGAGGAATTCCGCAGGTTTCCTTGAATCTATAGTGGGGTAGGAAACGGGAAATGGATTTAGCAAGAATTTTTATTCAACACAATTGTTTCAAGTCATCAGGCATTTGCCCTTTACGGGTGGGATATTGTATTAAGTGGTGACGAGCCGCAGGTCTAACATGGGGACGTCGCACATGAGAAGACTGAAATTCAAAGGATATAAAATCTACGATATTGAATGCTTGAAAGAACGAATGGTTACAGAAACGAAGATTGAAATCTTAAAAAAAATTTAATGAAATTTATAATATTAAAATTGGACTTAGTTGTCTATTTGTATTTAAAAAGTATATTCTTATAACACAAAGAATAGATGCGTTATGTGTTTAGAAAAAATTAATAACTTCTTTTAAAAAGTTTAACTATATAATACTATGAACTACCTTCTTCAAGTTTCCTACGAAAATATATCTTCTAACCTTACGTAATAAATTAGTATGTTAGAAAACTTTTCCCAAGAAAATGCTTCAAACCAGTAAATAATAAATAGTATGAAATCCGTTTTACACTTGCGTTTATTTTGATTGTGTTATATTGTTCATAAGAAGTATTGTGATTTGCAGGTCATTTGATACAGGCATCCTTAATGTCTGCTCTTTCGTGACTGGCTTCAAAAACCTAACCCGGGTGCATGTGCATGTTTATTTGGATTGGTGTGTTTGAGTATCTGTGTGCGTATGGTTGTCCATGGATATATATATATATATATATATATATGTATATATATATATATATATATATATATATATATATATATATATATATATATATATATATATATATGTATATATATATATACACGTATATATTCATATGCATATATGTATGCACATGAGTTGTGCGAGGGTGTGTGAGGAATGTGTTTTCTAAATCGTTACTTTTTCTAACGATATCTCTACACAACAGAAACGGTTATTTTATTATTTGCTTCCTTACACTTTTCAATACATTGGATATTTAACGAAAACATGTAAGAGTATCGGTAAAAAATACAATAAAACCAATCGATGTTTTTGTCCAAGAATAAGATACATATTTGTATTGAAAACAAATAATTGTTCTTGAAGCGCAAGTTAAAACTTCGAACATAAATCATTAAATTATTTTGAAAGAAACAATAGTTTGAGTGTCATTTGACGCACACAGGTTTTTTAATGATCGCTAGATACATGTCAGGAAATATTAATATGAATACATTTTAAAAGGCAGAAATACAGATTTCAACCGAATAATTCCTCATGTTTACAAGATATGTTTATGTATTAGTCATAGATGAGCATAGTCAGAGGTAAATAATTATATTTACAGATGCATAAACACACATACATACATATATACGTACGTACGTACGTACGTACATACATACATGTTGTATGGTGGAGCCGATTATAATTTATGCATGATGTTTGTTCTATATGTTAAACGATTCTCTCTTATATCTGCACTGGTTAATATTACATATAAGCACGATCTTGCCATGCGCTTTTGTGTTCCCAACTGTTGTTCAGCAAATTACTATTGTTTTTTTTCGAATGCGAATTCCTAAATAGCAGTGAAATTTTTAATCTCTGAAGTAATCAACATTTGAAATTGTAATATTGAACTTTTACAGCAATGTGTACTTCCTGGCCAACAGGGAAACGAACACTACACAAATATCCATCATGTGTTCGTCTGTGTGCGTGTGCTTGCGTCTGTATGTGGGTGTGTGTTGTGATCTGTTTTCATAGCAATATGTAGTATTCCAACAATTAGCACCTCCAAGCAAAATCCAATTAATTGCATAGTCTGTATAATATATATTTATTCTTGAGATGCTATTACCAAAACCTTTCTACTCGTCATATGAACCAAAGTGGTTTTTATAATAGCTCAGATATAGCATTCGCTCTTATGCAGTATACTAAAGGAGAATTGCGTAGTAAATATACTTTTTATATCGTATGTAATTCCAGTTATGTCATTTCCCTCTTACCGCGTTCACAAGTGTAATGTGTATTACGTATATGATACTTATATGCAGTAACAAAGTTACATTATGTGCTAGTGAGGCAAAGAGGTAATTTTTCTCTTTCTAATGCTTCTTTTATTTGGCTAACTTCTGAGATTTTGTAATAACCGACAGTCGCTTGCTTATTTGTAACATATAATTGGTTTTCATTGTATCGGGATGGATTTGTAAAATAGTAGGAAAATCTTTCTAGGAAGTGAATCCGTCTAATACTGAGAACATGATTACTTTCTTTCATCGTTACCATAGTCACTGTTTTAGCAGGCTGAAACATAAATTTTGAAAATTACTTTTCCTGTCTCATACTTTTGACAGTGCATCATAAGGCAGGCCAGTAATGAACTTGCCGGGTTAAATCTAGTTATGTACTTGCCGGGTTAAAACGACCGATATTTTCGGAAAATTAGTTACTCATGATCCAGGAAAAACTGGAGAAGGAGCTACTATTTATACTGCGATGAAGTACGAGAGTATGGAAGAACAAAACTGTCAACTAACATCTAACAAAATTATATCATATTATATTAATTTCAGTTCAAATTTTATAGACAGACTTCCATACTACGTGAAGGGAGAGACTGTGCCGTGAGAAGAATTATTGTATCATTTCTGAGCGATATTTGATACTCTCTCCTCAGGCACATAGAATTATCTCATATATTTATTACAAAGTTTCGCACAAAGCCAGCAATTCTGGGGAGAGGGAAAGTCGATTACATCGACCACAGTGCTCAACTGGTACTTATTTTATCCACACTGAATGGATGAAAGGCAAAGTCGACCCAGGTGCATTTGACATCTGAAGTCAAAGTGTGGCTAAGTATTTCACCCAGCGTGCTAGCGAATCTGCCATTTCACCAACTTTTATTAATCTTGTATACTAAGTAGGAAAATATATCTAGAACTTAATTCATTGAACTTTAGTGTATTTCGATGTGCGATCATCCATAGTCCTATCATTTTGTTGAATGAATCTTCAGAAAAAAAAGAAAAAGCAAAATGTCTCCTTTACTATATTAACACTCTCTCAGAAAATGTTTTATACAATTTTGATCGCTGTCTCTATTTCCATTTCTTTCCAGTCTATAAATATTTTGTGTTACTTCTCGAACAAAGCTTTTACTCATTCATTGTGATGCCCTTCCTGCGAGATCAATCCTTCTCCTACCTAGTTCCATTTGTTTATATGTGTGGCGTGGATATCGTGTACGTGTCAGTTTGTCCGTTGCCCCTCGACATTATGCCGACTTGACTATACCTCAACCAGCAGACTTTCAACGTATTCATTGATCTATATCGTATTTCTACTCTTCTGCAAGATTCATTTCCACTCCTCCATAAAGTATCGAACATTTCTGAATCTGCCAGCCAAATTGACATTCCACCTCTCTTCAACATTAACATTTCCATATCACTTCATCATTTCTTTAATTTCCTCATCTACAATATTGCAGCGTAATGACGAAACATTTATTTTGCCTCTCTCCAAGCGTTGGTTAAGAAGAAACGATACGTATTTTTTTCTTTCCATTGCGGCATAAAACAGTCATACCGTATTCTTTTAACAATGCATGTTGCATTTGCTTTTCCTTTTTTTCAGACACAAAACATTACTAGATTTCCAAAATTGTATTGTTTTACAAAGTATATCATTGTATTTCTCTTTAATATCATACGACGAACGAAAATTAATGAGAAAACACTTCACACACCCTGCAAATTGAAAATTCTAATTCATGTTAAATATTTTTTTTTCTTCCAATTATTCCTCTTCCAATTCATCTCATTCACACAATTAAAATTGGTAATTTATGAGACTTAAAATCACTTTTAAAATTGACTGCTAATTTTCTTGAACGATAGAATTAGACGGTCGTCGTTAAATGAAATAGAAAATCCTCGTTTTTATTTAAATTTTTTTTTTAACGTTTTCTTTTAAAAAGCTGTTGAAGCACCGTGCATAATTATAATGCAAAGAAGTTTCCTTGGATGATGATTCAAATTAAACGGTCTTATACTCCTAAACAAATGAGAAAGCTCTTAATGAACAATAGAATAATGTCTGAGATCAAATAAATTCTGAAGCAAACGTGTTTTGAAACTCAAAATAATATTCCAGAGATTAGAATTCCTGTAAAGTTACGAAGCTTTACGTGACTAAAAGGTTTTAGATTCACATTATTCCTAACATGTGAAATAATGCGTTTCCTGAAGAAAACTCATGTTTGTCGTTTACTTATTGATACGATAATGAACAAAAAGGAGCATTCAAGAGATAAATATGTAACTATAGCTATTAATGTTCGAATTTCTCTGAGTATAGTATCTCACCGTTTTGGAAAAAAGGGCTTTGATTTCGGTATTCCATTGAAAATAATCATTCCATAATACAAATAAAGATTGAAATATTTCAATGAGAACTTTTGGGGTTGTTATGCCTTTACATACATATATGTAGACAAAACACAAGGAATTCTTAGATATTTTCTCTTTAGTCCACTCTGTGTATCTATGATGTATGTCTTTATCTGCTCTTGAGTTTACATCCGCATCTGTGTTTGTGTATGTGTGAGTGTGTGTGCATGTAGTGGTTTTAGGCAAGTTTAGGGTATGTGATATGGGAAAGTTTTCTTCATCTCTATTACAGATGTGCCACAGTGGTGATACTTTCTCATTCTTAAGGCTGACGATCCAATTCGTGGTCAAAGCTTGGTCTTACGCTGCCAGTACAGTGTTCTTTGATAATAATAATAATTATTATTATTCCAATTACTCCGAAATCGACTCAAATTCCACTGAGTTCGACTTTGCCTTTCATCCTTTCGAGGTCGATAAATTAAGTTACAGTAAAACACTGGGGTCGATGTAATCAAATCGTCCGCTCTCCACAGATTTGAGGCTTTACGCCTTCTGTAGAAAGGATTATTATTATTTTATTATTATTATCATTATTATTGTTGTTGTTGTTGTTGTTCTTGTTGTTCTTCTTCTCCTTCTTTTTATTATTATTATTATTATTATTATTATTATTATTATTATTATTATTATTATTATTATTATTATCATACAAATTTGTAATAAGGTACTCAAAGAAAACAGTAGAACAATTTAATACGTACGTTTCAGCTTTGCACCCATTGCGCACCCTTTCTCAGTGAAAACATTCCAAGAAAAAAATAGCTATAATGATTATATACCTGTTTTTTTTCTTTTTAACAGTGAATGTGTTGGCAACATATGTTAGTTAACAATGCATTTCGTAGTGTCTTTAGAAGAGTGTACAAGTCATATTCTAGCACTAACATTATAATAAACAAACGAGTTTTCATATTATGAGCACCAAATTATATTGTGTTACGGAACAGAGCCTTTATCTTTAAGTTAACCAGGTAGTGGGATTTCTCAATGTAGGAAAAATTGAGTGAATGACTTATAAATTATCATGCTAAAATGTGAAGCTTGTGTAAACATTCTGTTTTAATCGCGTTCTTAATATTGTGTCAAAGCCAACGTCCTTCATTGTACACATTGCAGTGAACAGAGAGATATCAATCTCATGCATATAACAAAATTTCATTAATAATAAAGTTTAAAATTTCATCTTACTTCCTTGAATTTTCAATATCTATATATGTATGTACGTATGCTTGTATAGGAATCTTTGTATATATGTGTGTGTATATATATATATATATATATATATATATATATATATATATATAGTTCAAAAAAACAATAACAAAAAAACAAAAAACAACAAAGTGAGGACGTGATATGGATAGTATTATTGGACGCTCAGGAAAGGAAAGAGAGAGCGTATGACGTTTCGAGCGTAGCCCTTCGTCGGAAAGATGGAAAGTTCGGAGAATGGAAGAACGGAGAAAGAGGAAAATGGTACCGATGCCCACGAGGTTACATTATATTTTGTATATATATATACAAAAAAAAATACACAAATACACACAAACATATGTGGGGGATAGTTATGCAAAACTGCTGATAGTATCGTGAATGTTGGTTAAACACCATTCTATGTTTATAAATTATATTTCAGCAACACGGTAATGCACCATTAATTTGCCAAAGGTTATAAGTTCGTCACTTTTATAGTCCTCGTTTTCTGATTTCAAAGAACTTCAAGGTGATAGTTGTGTTTCAAATTAAAATGTAAACAATATCTATGACGCACACCAATAAACGACCATTTGCCACATGAAAATGTTTTTTTTTCTTCTTTTCCTTTCCTGGCTATTTATGGGAAGATTTGTGTACATGTATGTTTTCACTACCTCACTTGAATGTCTTGCATTTTCCATACACAACGAACTCCATAACAAACGTTGACACTGTACTATTTCAATTAATGAAAGTGAACATTCGTAGCATGATACGATATCGGTATCCATTTATTAATATTCTAATACAAATATTAAAAAAAAAAAGCAGATAACATTTTCTTAGAAAATATTATTTTTTCCAATCATGTCATAAGCTGCTAAAATGTTTCACTTCGTATCATATTCTAAAGTGTTGAAGTATTTTTGGCAATTAATCTCCAGTATTTGTTTTTGTAGTTGTTTCTCTTTTTTATTTTTTTATTTTTGGCGACGTAGCGTTAGATTTTTATATCCATTGTAAATGAAACATTTGTGAGGCTTACTTACTGAACAATTTTCTTTATAATTTTCTTGGTCTAAACGTTCGTATTCATTTCAGTTTCTAATAGAACTAATAAGAAAATATCAAAGCTTAATGCAATACTGCAGAGACTTTACAACGGACAAAAACAAGAATAAACCAATGTGATATTTTTACACGTCGTGTACGGTTACTCCATTTGCTTTCGTGTGTACAATATTTTTATTATTTATTTATATGATGTGCATTCAATGATAAATATCAAGCATAAGATATTCATTCCCGATGAAACAAACAAAATATTTTAATATCTAGACATTTTTTTAGAATGATAACAGTAATCACATATATATATATATATATATATATATATATATATATATATATATATATATTACTGCTTATAGCTTTTCGTGTATAATTATTGCTTCATGTAATATTACCTCACATGATATTGTATTGTATCGCATGTTTACTTTCCTGTGATATACAGCACCATGTTTACTCACTGAAGATGATAAACACCTGGCTACTATAAATATTAATTGTATTACTATAATCTATAAATTATCATCACAACTTTACGTAGAACGATTTATACTCCTTTCTTACTTTTGCACAAGACCAGCAATATTTAGTGTGGAGAAGTTGATTACAGCGACTCCATTGCTCAACTGATACTTCTGTTGTCGACCCAGAAAGGACAAAACGCAAACTCGAGCTTGTCGGTTTTTGAACTCAGAATCTGAAAGCTGAAGCATTTCGCCCACCGTACAAACAAGTCAGTAAGCTCACCGCCTTATAGTGGTATATAATAATCCTTTCTACTATAGGCATAAGGCCTTAAAGTCGGCTTTTTATTTGCGGGGAGGATAAGTCGATCACATTCGATTTCAGTACTTGACCGGTACTTAATTTATCGACCACGAAATAATGAAAGGCAAATTTGACGTCGGTGTAAGTGGAACTCAGAACGTAAAGACGAACGAAATGCGGGCCCATCGGACAGCTTTGATCCCCTCGTTTCTTAGAGCACACGTCTTAGCTCTGACAATGCAACCTTAGCGTTTGGCATTGAATAACTGGTCTAATGCCATTCTCGCTGCTAGTACGTTGGTTGCAATGCCACTACAAATAGCCTCGTTTAGTTTAGCTACTAACCCTTCCACCTTTCTATTTATTTCTAACGCTAATTCTCTGCTGAACTCTATCGATATTATTCTAATCTCTCTACTGAGAGCCGCCCACCACCTGTTGTTGACGACCCATCCTGTCAACGTATGCTTAACTAATTTGTTGACACGGTCCCTGTAAGCCTTACGTGCTGCAAACCAAATATTCAGCTTCCAGTACTTGGGTCCTAACCTACGCGCCTTATCGAGGTCAACCGTACACATTACAAACTTATGGTCTGAATCGACGACTGTTGTAAAAAATTGGCATCATACCTTATTACTATCTGTTTCCTTGACGAAAATCCTCTCTATATACGATCTAGATGACCCTAAGCGGTTTGTCCAGGTCCACACTAGCGCATTAGGGAAATCTCAGCGCTAGCTGTCAGACAGTTGTAACTGGCTGATCAGGTGCTTGAGGCTTTTGCATCCCAGCCTCTCTTCTATTAGCAACTCCCACACAATCCCAGTGTTGGTCAAAGATTCCTTCCAGTCCCCTAATAACAGTAAAGGGTGAGACGTACCTATTAAGAGTGCCTTTACCATATTTTTTGTATAGGTACGTAACTTAATTTGCATTCCACTTCACTTCGCCTTTATGCTTATACATGAATGTATATGCGTGTGCGCATATATATATATATATATATATATATATATATATATATATATATATATATATATATATATATATATAATTTCTTTTATGCAAAAGTATCGTAAATCCGAAACGTTGCTTTTTCAGAGAAAACGAAACAATAGTTTCACTATTCCATAGCAAAACTGATGTACTACTTTCACATCTGAAGCAGCTTCAGATGCGATAGTTTGACCAAAAGGACCGGCTATTGCAAGCAAAAATAGATATTGTATGTCCAGATTTGGACATACGACAACTTAATATAATCGCAACAATATTTATTCCTTCATGTCTTGTAACATTTTGTATTACGCAATTAACGTTGATTTCATCTTAAAATCTTCCATAAAATTATTACTTTTAGTTTTCTAATTTTATTATAAAATAGCTATAACGATCCAGTATATGATTATTCCCTTGGTTACATAACATGAATGTATGTAAAAACATAAGTTTGCTATACTGTAACTGGAATTTGCTTTCGTGTTCAAATTATATTAAAACATCGTTTAACGATTTATGTTAATAACGAACTCTCTCTCTCTCTCTGTACGTATGTATATATATATATATAAAAACGAAAGCAAAGTATAATTCCCTGACATAGCGTCTGTGAACATATTCATAGTAGTGTTGTATTGTATACATTGAGTAACATCTTCAATTTATATTTCGAAAAAGAGCTTGCATAATGATGCTAAGTAAAATGCAACTCGAAACTTACAAAAAATTATTCTCTTTCATTTGAATATAAAATCCCAGGATAGACCCCAAAGCTAAAGTGTTCTATTGCAAAACTCTTTCTCTATTCCTTTATTATTAGCACAGTTCATACATTATATTTCCTGCTTTATAAATGTATCGGCAGAATAAAGTTGAAGACTTCCATTTATTCGTAATTCCTAGCGGGTTACCAAAATTTTAAAAAATTAAAAAATCTGCCCGATTATAATATGAACTAATATGCAAACATCTGTAGTTCGTTAGACAAACAAACAAACATACAAACATACATACATACATACATACATATATACATACATATATACACACACGCACACACAAATACACACTCCCCACCACACATACGCACACACGTATAAATGTTGGTTGTGTATTCACAACGATATTATGTACGTACACTAAAAATGTCAAATTCTTCTCAGAAAACAGTCACGAAAAACCAAATTAACTTCAATATGTATTCATGCATATAAATAAATATTTCAATATATGAATTTACCATTAATAATATATGCGGTTTTTCTTTATGTGTCCTTAATTATGTATGCATCGCAATAAATAGTTTTATATTAGTTCGATTTATTTAGCATATGTTTATTTTATTAATACATGTATACATATGTATGATATATATATGTGTATATAGGTGTCAGGATGTGCATATTTGTGTGTGTGTGTGTGAGTGTTTGAGTGTGTCACAGTGACATCAATGCTTTGCTTCACGGGTGATTTCATATATATATATATATATATATATATATATATATATATATATATATATATATATTCTTTTGTTTTTCTTGTACTTGTTTGAGTTATTAGACTGCGGTCACGCCGGGGTATCACCTTGACGACTTTTAGCCAAATGAATCGAGCCCTATAGTTATATATATATATATATATATATATATATATATATATATTGAAGCTTTCTACTTATTCTTTCGGTTTCTGGTGTCGAACCACTGGGTTACGGAGACGAAAACACACCAACACCGGTTGTCAAGCGGTTGTGGGAGACAAACACATACGCAGAGAAATACACATGTACACACGCACAGACACACACACACACACACACACACACACACACACACACAAACACACAAGCGCTACACAAAAACTATGAAGTCAACATCTTTTTAATATCCAGTTTTTCTCATTTCCTAATCCTTGACTTTGAATTTTGATGGACACACATACACACACACACACACACACACACACACACACACACACACACACACACACACACACACACATATATATATATATATATATATATATATATATATATATATATATATATATGCGACAGGCTAATCTCGGTTTCCGTTGACCAAATTCACTCGCAAATCTTTGTTAGAAGTGGCTATAGCAAAACCTTATGCCGAAGGTACTGCCTCGTTGGACCGAACCCGGAGCCTGATGATTGGGAGGCAAACCTTTTATCACACAGCTACTCCAACGCATCTTCATCGGATGTCGTCCGATCGAATAGGAAACTAAGGAGTAATCTTTGTTGCATTTACCATCATGAAAGATTCATAAGCTCGTTACTCATGTGCAAGCGTCTAGCGAGTATTATGTCTAATTAATGTAATTGTTTGAATCTAGGATGTCACGAAGCCACTTTGAACTGAACTTATTTTGGAAGAGAGAGTTGGTGAAATATATTCCTTTGTGTGTACAAAATTTGAGAATTTATTTTCCGATTTCCTTGTGCTGCTAATGGCACAGCAGATGATTTCATCTGATTACTGGGGGATGCAATTTCTGCAGATCCCCCCAGGCGGTGATTCTCTGATGTAATGGGGTATTCTTAAAGATATTACTCACGATGCTTTACCGAAAGCTGCTTGTAGGAAACGGTGCAGGGACCAATAACGGTATCAAGAAATTTTAGCTAAGCTCACCGCTCAACCAAGTCAACACTGCAAACAACTATAAACAACCATGGGCGTTCGGTGTACTCGATGTCATCTAATGCAGAAATTATCATGTAAATGTTAAAAGACAGAGATGTAACTCATAGATAAATTGCTGTTGGAGTTTTACAGTCTAGCTCCATGTGATCTCTAATGCATTGGGTGTAGTCTACATTGTCATCCTGCATTTTTCTGTTGGTGTAAGTAATGTATGATTACTGAGACATTTGTCTGCTTGGTGTACTCACTTTAGAAATATTCACGCAACCATTAAAGACATTGTTAACAGAGTAAAAGATCCATTTCAGAAGCTTATTTGACATGTAAAACGATGAGAAGTATAACCGCATTAAATTTCCCCTTTGAAGAAATACATGTTAAAATATATCGATTTTGAAACAAAGATATTGAATTTTGTGGGTATATAGCATTTTTCTCTGTGATTTATCATTTGAATTATTACAGATTGCTAAGTGAAATTTTATTTCTTGCATGTCATCTTTTTTCACTATGTAAATGTCGGTACACAATATGCTTTAAATTTACTGCTGATGCACATCATTCGATAGCATAAATGACGTTGAAAGAAGGTAATAAAAACCCCAAAATATGCCACATGACAGTAATAAATAAAAGTTTACAATACGTGAATTAAACCAGAGAGACTATATCGATGGTTGTTTCACATAAGTGCTATTTTGCTGTTAAGTGTAAAGATAGAAATGGGCTAATATTAATTTCTTTTTTAATGTGAACACATGATTTTGTCAAAACATGGGCTCTTGATATACAAAACGAATATTATTTAAGGTGTTTCTCAGAAAATGTATTTTCACATTGTTAAAATGTTTTGCAACAAATATATATTAGTATCAGCACAGCATTGCTTTAAGATTAAGTCTAACATCGAATAGGCTTTCAGTTGTAAGATTATTAAAATGGTACTCATATTCACATTGATTTCTTAAAGCTTCTATGACATTGAAGAATGTTAATTGTTTATAAGTACGGCGTTAGTTTTATTGCAAGCTTGTAAAGCTAGTTGTATACTATGTACGCGAACTCTCGTAACTGAGTATGTTTGATCATCTTAGATCAACAAATATATTATATTTGTAAAATCGAAACAATTTAATCTTTTTAGAAACTTAATTGCTTTCCGTCATACTATGTCCCAACGTAAGACCACACGTTCTTGGGTATGCATATGCGCGCATAAATACATAAGAATACATGTTTATTTTTGTGTATGTATATATCTCTACTAATATAATTTTTAGGTTGTCCTTGCAAGCTCTTAAAATAAAATTGTATGCCATTATTCAGAATATGTTTTATTTCTATTTATTTTTTGTTGGACTTATTATCATGAAACGCTAATGAGTTCACACAATGATAACAAACGGCAACAATTGTTCCAAATGTTAACAATAATGATATTGCTTCCTATTACATTCGAAAGGTCAACTCCATTCGTATGTCAAGAAATTACTGTTAATAGTTTACGTATAGAGAGTTCATTGGAATTTCAAAGAAGACAAATATGTCTTTGATATGTTATAGATATGTTATAGTCAAGAAATAGAAGGGTCCAGTTGTCAAGTGATGTGGGGGAGGGGGGGCAAGCACACACACACACACATACACACAAAAACATATACACACACAAACATATATATACATACATATATACGACGGGCTTCTTTCAGTTTCCGTCTACCAAATCCACTGACAAGGCTTTGGTCGACCCGACGCTATAGTAGAAGACACTTGCTCAAGGTGCCACGCAATGGGACTGAACCCAGAACCATGTGGTTAGCAGGAAAGCTACTTACCACACACCCACTCCTGCGCCTTCCTTCCATTCATAAAAAAAGATCAATAGAACATTATGAGACTTAAAAAGTGTTTGTGTGGACTTCATTTCTGCAGTTCCCCAGCTTGACCACAATCAAATAACTGGAACAAGACAACCCTAAAAAAAATATTGAAATAGTTTGTATTGTACAAAACATATGATACTATTTAGGAAAAAAATTTATTTCCTTAGAATATTTTGGATACAAATAACATCGTCATTAGAAAAATACCTGAAAGTGAATGAAGTCGGCAGGAATATTTTCTTTTGTATAGAAAATGAAGCGTCGGAGGAGGTATGAACCAACCTGCATCAGTGAGCTACATTTAGTTTTCTCTACATCACTCTACATTACGCCCCATGTATACATACACAAACACACATATAAATCTATACATATAGGCATACGTATACATACCCCCCCACACACACACACGCACAAACACATGCACAGAAACAAACGCACAGACACGCATACATATATGTATGTATATACGTTGGTCTGATCAAAAAATATCTGGGCAGTTGCCATAGTAACGATATTAAAGCACGGAGAGTAAAGCCGGTTGGAACTCATTTACCTCAAACTCAGTTGTGCATGCCCAAATCTTCAGCGATAATGAACTGGACTGAACCGTAACTAATCTGAAAATCCACTGATAACTCATGGGTGGTGATTCGACGATTTCCCCTGAGACCTGCACGCACATCTGTGATGTTTTTCTCAGTTCTACTGGTTTCGGGTCACCCAGAACATTCATCTATATCGTCGTTTTTTCGGCTATCTAGGAAACGTCTGAACCACTCGTGCACTTGTGTTCGGCTTATACACTCCTCTCCATACACTTTCACCAACTTTCCACAGGCCTCTGAGCAGGTATCGCCATGATAACTTTCTCCGTCATAGCCAATGTGACTATCACACACGACACACGTTACTTTCAAGCACTACAATAAACAGTGGAAGTGAGCTAGAACGTCAAACCTAGGTGCACATGCACAGCAGAGTTCAAGATCAATTTGAGCCAAGTGGCTTTACTCTGCGTATTTTAGCTTCGTTACTATGACAACAGTCGTGATACCTATTGATCAGATCTCGTATATGGGGGTATATATATATATATATATATATATATATATACATATATATATATATATATATATGTATAAAAATATTTACTCACGTATATTTTTGTGTATATATGAATATATATATATATATATATATATATATATATATATATATATATATATATATATATATATATATATATATATACATATATATATATATATATATATATATATGTGCGTGTGCGTGTGTGTGTGTGTGTGTGTGTGCGTGTGTAAAATAGATGTATGGATGGATGGTTAGATGAATATATGTTTGTATGTACATACACATGTGTATGTTGTATGTATGTATTATTATTATCTCTAGCGTGTCTCTTTCATTTTCTAAATTTGAAAGCTATTTTTATTGATATTGAGGATCAGAAGATTTTCACCATTGATAGTGTTGTATAATATATCATAATAAAACGAACACATTCAGCTATTTTAAACATTATTCCTTGGAAATTAGTCTATTCTGCATAAATAACATGATTTAATCTCATAATTATAAATATTCTATCTATAAAATAAAAAAAATAGGTTTCATTTTATGAAACGTGATATTGTTTATTTCATTGTTTAAAATGATATATAATTTTAATATCGTTCAGAAATAACTTTTGAAAAGTTTGTGGGTAGCAGATGAGAGTTTGTGCTCTTGATTATCAGCTATCCATTTCCCCATTATTATTTGGTTGTCATCAAAATCCTTTTATCGTCCTATTAAGCATAAATCCAATGATAACAAATGTGTTCTATTTTAAATTCTTTATATTTTCTATATTATCTTGCAAAGCACACTTGTATCAAAATCACTCTGTTTTGAATAATTGCTCAACGATGAGTATTGATGCCAAAGGTTTTCACAAATTTTATATTACAAAAATGCAAAATTTTATTCTAATACATATTTGAACGTTTATAACTGCATATCAACATCCTCTGACTGAGTAGATAGGATCGCTTTCATTTGGCATGGATTGATAAACCTATTTCAGTAAACACATCGATTATTGATTGTATTACTTTTTTTTCTAATTTACTTTTCCTCTGATGAAACAATTTGAATAGAATTTTAGAATATTTCTGATCACAGGCCATAAAACTAGTCAAGCCGCCAAGGAATAGCAGACGATTCTCACTCAAAAAATGTACCTCAACAGCTTTAGAATGGTTTAAGTGCAATTAGGGAGATGTAGTCTGATTTATCATACATCTCTAAAGGCTGAATGCGCTCAGATAGAATGCCTTTTTTTCTTAGTACAACTCGACCGCAATTGTTCGAAAAATAAGTACAGCAGTATTAGGTTATATAGATAGCATTATTTAATTTATATAGATAGCATTATTTAAGTTATATAGATAGCATTATTTAATTTTTTTTTTTATTGGACTGTTACTTCCAGTAAAACTTTAAATAACCAAACTTGTGAAAGTAAATTATTCAACAATTACTATGTAGTTTTATGGTGCTTGTAAACATAACATTCATTTAAGCTTCGTTGAAAATATACAAACTTCTTATTCATGTTCTGAAGATTAAAGTTAGTCCTAATTCCAGCTATGGTAAACTTATAAATACACATATCCAGAATTATATTTTGCAATGTCCCATATTGATTTTAGAAACGAGTTATTGTTGCTAGCGCTTAACTCCATGAAACCGTTTCTTCAATCTGTCATTTAGGTGTGTTCCATACTCCTTACATATTCTTCCATTCAAACGAAATGACCATTTTTTTTTCATATTTGATTTGGATTGACTATATGACAAATAAATGTAAGCCAATCGTTATTTATTCATTCCTTTCAAATCTTATTCCTTTCTTGCAAATCTTTTGTTAATGTCCATTTCAAAAACAAAATAAAAAACAAAAAAAACAATTGAATTAAAACCTAATTTTCTTCTTGGAATTTCCTATCAGTAATTTAGAGCAGGAAACATTTTATTACCATGACGATTATCAGTTGATATGTGTATACCCACATGCCTCCCTCTATTCAAAAAGTATGTCAATTTATGGATCTTTCGAAAAGTAATAATTTCAAAATATGGCATAGAATTTCATAGACGTGGCGAAACTAAAGATGAGAGTAAGAGTCTTCTGAAATTTATTATAAAATTGTCTGAAACGGGCAAGTTCGTTTGTCCGCTAATAGCAGCTAAATATATTGATTTATTTCTATTCAAGCATTCATGATTTCCAAAATAATCTGAATTAGGTACCTTAAATGATGAGTAAAAAACAATTTTTCCACGGAAAACATAATTCAGATTTTCAGTAGTTTGTCGTTTCGATTCTTGTATGTTTGTTTAATCCGAAGCATATTGTATTGTAGGTATGGTAGTGCCCAAAAACATATACCATCGGAGATACTAGTGTTTGTTAAAAAGCACTACTAAACTCACAAGTTATGTTAAACCGAATTCAATTACGAACAGAAATATATATATATATATATATATATATATATATATATATATATATATCATGCAGTATATATAAGTAAAGAACACCATGTATATATATGTGTGAGAGTGAGTGTATATTTGTGTGTATTCAGATATGTTTAAAGAGATTAAATGTTGAAATATTCAAATAAATTAGGAATAAAATAAAATATGTCAAGGATTTCACCGTATAATTTGCAAGTTGCGAATGCAGTGTTTTTCGTTATAATATAAGCTATTCGCTGCACAGGCTTTAGACGAGGTTGCGTAAGACATGACAAAATATGTTTTTAGTTGAAACTTGGTGCTAATCCAAATCCTATTGGAGGTGCTTGCTAATAGCTTACCTGTTTTCAGTCTGTCTTTTTGTCACTTTTGCTGGTATAAGCCGGCTTGAGATTGTTTGGCATACATATATATATATATATATATATATATATATATATATATATATATATATATATATATATATATAATTGTGTATATGCAGGATGGTGTGTTATGCTAACATAGACCGACATATATCAACAAACGCGACAAGGTGACGCATGTTGTAAACATTAGCACATCTGACGGGATTTGGACTAGGACCATGTTTAAAAGAGTATAGATATATATGTATATATATATATATATATATATATATATATATATATATATATATATATATATATATACATATATATAAATATATATATTTGTGTGTGTGTGTGTGTGTGTGTGTGTGTGTGTGTGTGTGTGTGTGTATGTATATATGTATCATTGGAAGATAATTCAGCCAATTTGTTATTCAGCACACTTGTCGAGGTAGAAGCATACGTGCAGATATTACTAGCATACACAGACACAAGCAGACACGTACACAAATGCAAATACACACTGACATTTATGCACACACGCACCATTACACATGGACACAAATGTACATCCCCAAACACATTTACAGTTGTCAACGTAACTATTGACATGAGGCCAGGCTGTTTATTCTTCACGTTATGAGGACATACATTCCAGCATAAATATTTAAAACTGCAATGTTTTCACATTATACTAACAAAGCACAATACATATAGAAACTGAAGAGCATCATAACACGATAAACGTTGTAAAATTAAAAAGGGAAATAACTCTTCCTGTTTTTTTGTTGAATATTTGTATTAAACGTAAAATATTCGTTTCAAATTTTGATGCAGCAGCTTTGGGGACGGAGCAAGTCGATTACATGGACTAGACACTAGTAGTCAAATGCTACATGTCGTATCGATATCATAAGGATGACAGACAACGTCTATGAAGGTGACATTTGAAATCTGAAAGTAAAGGCGAAAGAAACACGTCAAAGCATTTTGTCCGGCGTGATAATGATTTTTTCCGATGGCAAGCAGGCGTTGACGAATGTTTCTATGACCGAATCTAAGCTTCTCTGCGAATTTCTCAACAGTCACCGTAGGGTTTTGTTCCAACAGTATTTGCAGGATGGCCTCGTCGAGATCTCCGTGTCTTTCAGGACGAGGCTCATCATCTAGGCTGTAGCATTTTAACTCAGAATTTCTGGAACCACCCGTTGGCACTGGCTTACGCTTATTGTCCGATCCCTTTATCCTGCATTAATATACCTCGCAATTTATGTTGCGTTGTTGCCGTTATTGAACTCATAAAGCAAAATATGTCGAATATGCTCCTTTGTCACTTCCATTATAGCTTTGAAAAAATAACTTAAAATCGACCTACTAAATTTGTTTATATATACGCGCGCGCACACACACACACGCGCATATATATAAACAAATTTAGTAGGGTATATATATAACAGAAATAGGCTTACCTGGTATGATCTACTGAAGTAAGGAATACAGATATTCCGGTTTCAATTGATTTCACTTTTGTATGAATATACTTAAAGCTCATTAGCTAGACATACTACAAATCATCTATTTTTGAAAATATTCATCACATCACACCGTGTGTGTCCTTTCATTTGAATGTCCCCGCGACATTAAAATCGAGCATAAAGTGAACCAGTACATTACGAAATTGAAGAAGTTATTATAACTAACATGGTATCATTACATGCCATCCTTCTCAGAGAAATTATTGACAAACATGCTATATATGCAAAATGCATGCATTTCTAGTTTTATAATCGTACAACCGATCATTGATATTTTAGCTCTTCGATTCATTACATGAAGGTTGTATTTAGTGTATAATGCTCAACCAAATATTATTTAAATAATTCATTTTACAAATTAACAGATTGAAGGCTAAAAAATGAAAGTTGTATAGGGATACGTCTTTATCTTACGCTACACAATAAGAAAAAAAGGCAATGAGGTAGCCAAAATTTCATCGGTTTATAGAAATATGATCTGACTTTCCTTTGAATCATACCTGAATATGTCAAAATGAGGAATACATATTAGGTATTTTGGTTCTGTATCAAACACTAGACTAACTTTCATAACAGTTCGGTTAACTCGAGGGTGACTTTGACTAATCAACAGCAAGAATGCAAATAGCAACACTTGAGCTTTTCCGTCGACGCTCGATGTACATCTTTAAAATAATTAACATCGAACATTTTAAGCTATATTATTATATAGCTTAAAATGTTCGATGTATTAAAAATAGAACACCTGACAGCTCCCGTCTAATTGTTTATGGCTGAAATTAGGCTAAACACCAACAATAACAGCAATAAAATCATGCATAGCACATAAAATGAGATGGAACTTTCAAGCTCATAAATGAGTAGCGACAATATAAACATTTAAATCAGTTTTACTTTCTTCTATTCCTGCTATTTAGATCTTGATCGCTTATAACTAGACCTAATCGGATAAATTTTCTACCACTTAATTTTAAAAACAACACACGCACGCACGCACACACTTAAACACGCAAATATATGTAAGTATAATAAGAACAACAATATCACGTCATATTATGAATAATACATTTGAAAGTAATTCAAGTTAAGTAATTAATTACAACCCAATTAGATATAATTAACAAATGCAATCTTTTTATTTAATGGTTTCAAATGGACTGCTTAACTGTGATTTATTATGGAAGACTTCGTTAACCTTATTATTGGGTATAGTGAACGATTAATATAAAGGCCTCATGACTTTTTTTGGATGACTGCCAACGCAACTTCAGAAAGTTTCGCTCCGTTTAAGTCAATTATACCTTTTGGTTATTCTTCAACTCCCTTGGTATAATTTCACATTTCGGCAAGATCAGATGCTTCTTTGCGATGTTCTTACTAAAAAACAGACGGTGCCAGTGGCAAGGATAAATAGGACATCCAACATGAAATAGGAGAAGAGTGTTTTTTTGAGATTCGGTATTTTTATTTTATTTATTTTTTGTCTAGCTGTGAGCTGCAAATTAATATTTTTTCTAGACACATTATATTTAACAAAGCTGAACACTAAAACCAACAACATACATTATTGCCATTTCTAAAGAGTATCACATTCTAAAACAAACATGTTATATATCTGGCTGAAAATGCGTAACGAAAAAAGTAAAAAAATAAGTTAGCAACGGTATCAATAAAAATAAACAGTGAGGTAGATGATGGCATAGAAGAGACTTAAATTTTATTCCCTTAAGTAGGGTCTCCGAATATATGATAATATTATACTACTTTTAAGTGGTATATTGCTACGAATGGCTTTTAGTCATCGAGTAGTGTAATGGCTTACACAGGTATACGACTTGTGTAAATATAAAAGTCGTCGAAAAATATTTTAATGGACAAATATTGTGTATACTTATATTTTTTGTTTCGTTGATTGTATGTTGAGAACAATAGTGGTGCTAAAGATAGGGAGTCCAAAATTAGAAACCATGGGGCTCTTTTTCACATTTCCTAGCACGACAAATTTGAGGGTAAATAATACATAACCCAGGGAGGAACAAACAATAAATGTCAATTCTATTTGAATTCATCTGTTTATTGTATCTGCTTATTAATTTTCTTTCTATCTACTAATGTTATATATGTGAACGAAATACACCATGCACAATAATAGGTATACCCACCCGCACACAAAACTCGTATAATCATGTGTATATATAAATGTGTATGGATGTGTATTGGCATTTGTTTATATTACGTTTTTATCTATATGTATGTAAGCATGTATGTATGTATGTATGTGTGTAGGCAGATAGGTAGATGCATGTAGATGCCTATATATATATATATATATATATATATATATATATATATATATATATATATATATATATATATATACGAGTGAGCACTCAAATGCAAAACAAGGTCGAATAAATAGTATTCGGATAACGAAAATTATGTAGAATGCTTTTTTTTTTAATTAATGCTGCTAAAACATCAAGAAAAAACAAACTGCTACAAATAATTTCATGTTCGTCGGGTAGTCCTAGCGACCGATGTGGATGATGATGATGATGATGATGATACCTGGTTGATACTGCCGCGGTCTTATGACTAAAACGAACAAAAGACAATATATATGCATAATTTACTCAAATATATGGATAGATTGATCTGGCTGGCTATCTCTCACTCTCTTTGTCTCCCTCTTTCTCTCTACATACATACACACACATAAATATAATATATATATTACATATTTACACACGCACACACACACAGACATATATATATATATATATATATATATATATATATATATATATATGCAGGCTTGGTTGCGTGGTAAGAAGTTTTAGAATGACATCACTCTGGGTTCAGTCCCATAGCATGGCACCTTGGGCAAGTGTCTTCTACAATAGTCTCAGGCCGATCAAAACTTTGAGTGGATTTGGTAAACTGAAAGAAGCCCGTCGTGTGTGTGCGTGCGTGTGTATTTACGTCTTTGTGTTTGGCCTTGTCCACCCTCCAGTATTGCTTGATTGCCGGTGCTAGTGTGCTTGCCTTCCCGGAACTAAGCGGTGTCAGCAAAAGATATCGTAAGAATAAGTACTAGGCTACAAAGAATAGTCTCTGGTTTCGATTTCTTCAACTAAAAAAGCATTTAAGGTGGTGCTCCTGCAAGACCCCAGTCAAATGACTGAAACAAGTAAAAGAATAAAGGTATATATATATGTGTGTGTGTGTGTGTGTGTGTGTGCGCGTGTGTGTGTGTGTGTGTGTGTGTGTGTATATATGTATGTATGTATCAGAATGTCTGTATATAGCGTATGTATGTTAATGACTTCTTCGCTCGCAATTCGATACACATCTTGTGGTTAGAGGGCTCGTACTAGAACTCACTATGCAATACTGTTGCATCATTTCCTGAATCCTATTCTCTATCGTTATCATTCTCTCATTCTTAGATGTTCACTGATGTGGATGATGTCGTTGTCTTAAGTGAGATGGCAGATCACTGTTCATTCCAAATCTAGATCTACAAATTCTGCAGCAGGTAGGACAGGGGAAACTGCTAATACGTGTTGGTTTCGAAGTCCATGACTACATTATGTCTCTATCTCCTTTGGAGAGTGTGTTACCAGGCGGGCGATTTCCAGTTTTGAGTACTCCATAGAGAACGATTTCGGCATGGTGATTTTTAAGCATACGGATTATATGCCCTAACCAGCTCAGTACACACCATTTGAAGACGCATTCATTTCTTCTAATTCGTGCGTCTTGAGAGATGTGGTGGGGAATCTTTTGTTCTAAGGAGATGACAATATTTTTTTGAAGATACCGAGCATGAACAGCTCCCCGTACAAGTAGTATCCATCGCCGTACAAGTACTCTAATATATTGTCTGTAAAGTGTACAGTATTCACTGCCATACTGCATCTTGGAGATCACAAAAGCTGGATACACTACAGTTTTGCTATAAAGTCGTCGACTTGAGTTAGCGAATACCCTGATCTAAGTCTGCCAAATGTAGTAACAACTAGGTTTATACGGTTCTTTTCTTGTTTGTTTTTATCAATAAGTGCTGAATCTGAGATTATGCTTTCAAAATAGCACGAGAACCATGTATTTTTCAGTGGAATATTGTTTACATGTAATTACTCAGGAAGCACATTGTCCGAGAATAATGTCTGCATCACCTCAGTCATTTTGGGTGTGATAGCCAAGTCCCAGTTGTGTGTAAGCACTGTGTAGGGATGGTACAAAGCCCTATATTTGAGATGTCATAAGCTGTAGCAGCATACTGAAGTTCGAATATAGGAAGTGTTGACGTTTAAGAAATTGAATTAAGCAGTCTTGTGTTCAAGAGGCTGCCCTCCTGAATATCGCCTGAAGATGGAGCAATATTGATTCTGGAAAAGTAAACCACAGCGACCAGGTGCATGTTAAAGATTATAGGATCCAGGAAACATCCTTGTTTTGCTCCAACTTGTACGTCCAGTGACAACTTTTCCTTACATACCTTCGTGAAAACTTGCCAACATTGCGTCGAAAATCTTTTGAGCTACTCTCCATAGAATGCTTCTGTTAATTGTGTCGTATGCCTTTGAAATGTCTGGGATAGCACAGGGGATCTTATGTTGCTGTCATTTATAAGATGAGACTAGCTACGGAAATCATGTCATGTGTGTCCCTGTCGTAGCGAGAGGTTAACAGGCTTTCCGGGAGAATTATTTGTGTCAGGTCAGTTATCAGATAACGTAACATAATCCTGGAAAAAATTTTGCCAACTTCATCCACGATTTGTCGGCCTTCACAACTTATATTGATAATATCGACACATTAAGTATAATGATAAAAATCAAAGTTTACTTCTTCAGTTCTATATTTAAGAAATTAGAAATTATGTACATTATTTACATTATTCACATTTGACGGATAAGTGTCCTCATCGTGTTTGTTGTCAACACAACGTTTCGGTTCACATACCCTCCTGCCTTCTTCAGATGTATATGGGGAAATTTTGAACCTGGGCTGTCATTCCTAAGGAATTTTTCGATGTTATTATTATTATTACTATTATTATTATTATTGTTGTTCAGGTCACTGCTTGGAATCGAACTCGGAATCTTGGGGTTAGTAGCCCGCGCTCTTAACCACTACGCTATATGCCCGTGAGCAATAATGTAAATAATGTAAAGTTTACTCGTGTTGGAGATACTATGAAACAAAATATTGAGAAATAAAACATATAAATGTTTTATTAGGATCAGAAATAAAACATATCAATGTTTTATTAGGATCAGAAAATTTCAGTGATTCTTAAACTGTATTATTCTCCGAAACAATGAGTTTGAACCAGATAATAGAAACAAATTTGCAGGGGACACAACGAACGTGTCATTGGCAATATACTCTGTAAATATATCAATATATCATCGCATTATTTGTCAGAATACAATTTTGCATTTGGAAGAAATTCCTTTCGAAAAGCTCCTAATGGGTCAACAGCATTTTTTTTTATGGTAATCAAATTCTACAGAATGCATCTAGAGATTTTTAGTTTTCCATGCTTGTATAGATATATCTCAAGAAACACTTTGTCATCTTATACAATATCTAATATTCAGTTATATAAACATACTAATACGTTACCATCCTGTTGAAAATAAGTTTAACACAACGCAAAACGTGCAGCATGTACTTGCTATGTACTTGCTTATAAATGCAATTGCTTATGATCGTACTGTGTTTTAGTGCACCAAATATTGCGATTCAGAAAACCAATCTTATGCATCTACATTACTTAAGTAAACAAATAATATTTCATGATACTTGCTTGAAATAATTGTATCCATCGCCATACAATCACTTTGCAATATCAAGTTTACAAAGACACAAATAATTACATATATGCACATAAACTTTAAGCAAATGTATACATT
>NC_142946.1:17256758-17274258 GCF_046866305.1 Octopus bimaculoides | reverse complement strand
TTGTTATATATGTAATAAGAGTTACGATTGTTCACCTGATATCTAAACAAGAGAGGTGTATGATAGCTAACAGGGGAACATGCTCACTCCTCTATAATACGTATCTGCAAAGCGTCAATAGCGTCACCAGCAACAATAACTTTTCTTTCTTTTTCTTTTTGCAGCGGTTATGTCACGTTCCACATTTCGTATGCCAAGATCAGGCCCTAAAATTCATGACTTGATCTGCTAAAACTAATGGCGAAATACATCCCAAATCAATTCTCTATCCTTTTAGAAAAGGGAAGACACGCTGAATCATGTGATTTTTATTTCACAAATTTACGGCTGAACGGGTCCTTCAGTTCGTACAAAAGGATAAACATTCATAACACCGGGAAAAATCTAATCTTACATCAAACGTAAGTTAATGTTGATACTACAGGAAATTGTGATATGTTTCATAGATTCTATCATATTCCCGCAGATTAGCATACTGAAATCGCGAAACTTCTCAAGAAAATTGCAAATTGCATCCGACTGGAACTGACGTTGAAATCACGTTAATCTCGACTTTCTGATAGCCGTGGATTAGAAATCAGTGATCCCTATATGAATATACAATGTGCACAAATACCGACAAAAGCTTACGCTACACATAGATATGTATGTGTGTATGAACATATGTATATATATATAAGTACGTATACACATATATGTATGTGTGTGTGTGTGTGTGTGTGTGTGTGTGTGTTAAATACATATATATATATATATATATATATATATGTAAGTATATATATAGCTCATAGACTCACACACACATATATGTATGTATACACACACACACACTCACATATATATACATATATATATATATATATATATATATATATATATATATATATATATATATATATATATATATATATATGATTGCACTTATGTTTTTGTATGTAAAGTGATGCCGCTCTTATCTGGTGAATTTTATCGAAATGTATTATGATAATGATTTATTTGTGTATTGCAACGATTCACACAAATGGAATTTATTTCCCTTCTAAAGTATTATTTATAGTCTGTTATCTCCAAATGCACACCTGTTTTGAAAGTTCAACACCACGTATTCACATGTTGATAACAGAATATAGGATTTTGAGTGGCATTCTTTAGCAGGCAATTGATTCTTCATATTCCAATTCTTTTTCTAATATTTCGTCTCCAAGAAAGGTTTACATCGATATTGAATATATTATTGTAGCGTGTGACGTAATGTCTTTTTAACAAGCCATGAACATGACATAGATTTAATTTACGATTTAATATAATCCTTCTCACACGTCTAATATCAGGTTAGAAAAATATTGACAAGTAAAACTATCGATACTTTCTGAATTTTCACAGTGAAATATATTGTATATTACACATTTCCACTGCTTTTTAGTTCCATAACAACACACAATCCATAGGCTGAAGGCCAATGGTTTTTCACACTGTGGAAATTCTACAATTTTCCCTAGTTCTGCGGCAATGCTTTAAAGGCACTGAATATGTGTAATATGCGTTTACTAACATGGAAGTCATAGCAGCAGAATCCGAGAACTATCCTTCATGTATTAAGATGAAATATCACCCTTCCCATACCACCGAGGTAGGTTTTGCTTATCATCGTTTCAGGGTCGATAAATTAAGTAGCAGTTGAACACTGGGCTCGATGGAATCGATTTACACCCTCCACCGAAATTGGCTGGCCTTGTCCCGAAATTTGAAATCAATAATAAATGTCCTTCTAAGGCGGTGAGCTTGCAAAATCATTGGCACTTACTGTTCCTCTAAACTGGAAACCATTTTAGCTATCCCTAGTAAAATCCTAATAGCACGAACAGATTATGTAGGACATCACGACCTTTCTTGATTTTTGGTGGTCTTTCATTCCATATCCCTGAAAATGGATTTTATTTCATCATATTAATCAATCTAATAGAATTGATACTTGATGAATATTTCAGTTTTAACTTGTGATACTTTCAGTGTGTTGTATTGATTTCCACACTAGGAATATTTAGATGGTGTACGAAACTTCAACATATTTCCAACCTATGATATTAAACACCTAGAAATTACAATCTTCGTATTCCTACCGTTTAAGAGATCCACCCCAGGACTTATTCTTTGTGAGCCTCTGCAATATAGGTCTATATAAATCCAGCCAACGAGGGATTTGCTATGTCGTCTAATATTCTCTTTGAAATAGCGCTCAAAGTCACGCTTAATCACAATTTATATGTTTATTAAAACATCCCAATAGATAATGTACCCCGGCATAGAGAAAAGGCATAAGGATAATTCTGAAAAAAAAAAGCTGACTCGAGACTAAAGAAAAATATGTAAATAAATGCTAAGAGACTTTCGAGACTAAGATGGCCCTTCTTTTCAAAAAAGTATGTAATGAAGCAAGAAACCATTACTGGTAGATTTAATACTTGCAAAGCAGTTTGCATTCGAACAAACCGATATAGTAATGTGTTTCCGAATTCATTCAGTACATTTAATATGTTAACCTCAACTAATTTTAAGATATGTCAATCACAAATTACCATATACTTTCGAAGTAGAATTTCGTCAATTATACAATTCTTGGCCTGCAAAAAGTTAACCATGTATTTAGAAATGCATGTTCCTGAATATAAGTATGTTTGTGTGTATCGACGTATGTATGTATGCATATATATATATATATATATATATATATATATATATATATATATATATATATATATATATATATATATATACACATTACGTGTGGTTAGAAAGAGAAATGTGTCTACAGATAAATTGCTCTTGGGTACTCAACATTCAAGATTTTTTATAATGAGGTAAGCGGTGGTGAAAAGAACTAAAAGACATTATTAACTCGTTATTCCAGCCACCAGGTGTTACTTTGAATCAAGCAATAAATTCAATGTTTGAAAATAGACTTGCATGTAATTAGAAATAATTAGATTAAAATCAATGCTTATATCATTTTCACATAAAGTATGAGATTAATAAGTCTCAGTTTCAAGGCTTGCCCTTCTTCCGGAGTGAGGATAATATTTGTAACTTAGGAACGAGACGTAAACGCATTCACACTATCATATTACGTATTAATACGCATACACCGACAGACACAACTCACATGTTGTCAATTATTTTGGAAGATTATAGATAATGAACAGCGAGCATGAAGTGGCACCTGCGCTTGCAATGTATCAGGAAAGTCCCTTGGCTAAAAAGCAAATTTGTTTGTTTGTCTGTAATTACTTTTGTATCTATATTTCGACCCTTGATTTGTGGGTCAATAACAGAATAGCGTACAGAACGTCAGCTGTCGGGTCTAGTTCAAAACGGGGGCACCAGTATTTTCTTAACGAAACACTTTGAAACTTGGGACAATGGTAGAATGTGTCATATAAAACATCTTTTTCTCTTAGTCTTCTTAACAAAAAAACGTACATCGCAAGTTATTTCATGTTAAAGTTGTATTTCTGTAATTTCAACCAATGACTGACGTCCATTCAGTCGAATACAGTAAGTGCTGACTACGTAAACAAACGATTCTCAAACGATTCTGGCGGTGATAAAATTATTATTTCCTTGTCAAAAAATGGTTGAAGCATATTGGCAGTAGGGTTAGGGTTAGGCAGTAGCTAATAGACCTTTCATACAGTTCAGGCAGATGTTAACGAAATAAACACGCGTGAAAGAAAATGAAAAAAGCAAATGTTGTTCACATACAGTTCAGGCAGATGTTAAAGAAATTATAAATGGAGATTAAATATGCTTTACACCGCTTAAACTGCCAAAGGAGTAACTGTAAACAGCTGAATACTTGTCAGTGATTGGTTGAAATTATCGAAATAAGACAATTTTTTACATGAAATAACTCCGAATACAAATTTTTTTTTCTATTCTATAACACAACATAGATAAGTATATGAAGTTTGAAAGTCTTTCGGTACCAAAAATACTACATAAAACATAAATGAAAACTGGAGCCCCCGTTTTGAACTAGATCCCAGCTGTCTTTATATTAACTTAATTAATTCCAATACCGAACACCTTGAATAAAGTCTTAGAAATCAAAATCTGATAGTGACTCCGAAGTTAATTAAAGATATATATTTATATATATATATATATATATATATATATATATATATATATAAATTTATATATATATATTGGGAGTTACATATATTGATCCATACGTTGATCCAGCATTGGCTAAAAGTCTCCCGACAGGAAATCAAGGTATTTAATTTTATTTATTCATTCCAATTATTAATGTTTAATAATTGAATGCCATGAGTTAAAAAACCGTTTTTTGTTTTAAACATTTATCTATTTATTAGCGAAGACACATACTTTTTTTGCTCCAGCCTTGAAATTAAATGTGTTTTGAATTATTGTCAGGTGACTTTCTAAGTTCGATTTCTAGAACGGACTGAGCGTTGTGTTCTTGAGCAAGACACTTTATCTCATGTTGCTCCAGTTCACTCAGCTATAGAAATAAGCTGCAACATCACTGCTGCCAAGTTGCATCCGCCTTTGCTTTTCCCTTGGATAACATCGGTGACGTGGAGACTCGATATATATATATATATATATATATATATATATATATATATATATATATATATATATATATATATATATATATATATATATATATATATATATACGCACAAAAACAATTGTATACACTCGCACACAGGCACTTATATATATAGAAATATATATAAGCGCTTGTGTGCGTCTCTATATTTATACATATGTCCATATATACATATACATAGGAAGATTATATATACATGTATATGTGTGTGTGTGTGTGTGTGTTTATATATGCATATATATACATATATATGTATGTACCTACGTATGCATGCATGCATCCGTGTTCTGATTCAAATTTCAGTTTGGTAATTATGTGGATTACTAAATAAGTAGTTTACACTTGGTAACATGGTTCCCTAATGAGTTTCATAGTTACATAACGCATTGTGTCTTCAAAATATTTGTGTAATTCTTACAACAATATAACAACAACGAAAATCCTAATGAAAGAGTTGCAGCAAAACTTCAAATCTGGTTCAACTATTTTTATTCGTTTTCGCCGCACTTCAGATTCTACACTTTGTTGGAGGTTTTGGAATACTATTGGAATTGCAAATTACCTAACTACTGTGGCTTTACTTCATCGATTTAATTCAGTCTCCTCTGACTGATTCTCTCTAGCTTTGCTCTGATATGCCTTCATCCTCTATGGATCCATTATAATAAATAATCCGTACATAGATTGATACATTCATATATATATATATATATATATATATATATATATATATATATATATATATATATATATATATATATATATATATATATATATATATATCAGCGTGTGATTATAAGGATTTACTTTTCGTTATGAGATAAAAAAAAAACAAGGCTGTGTATAAAATAGAACATTTATAAATAGAATGTCTAAATGTTCTCTATTATACACAGCCTTGGTTTTTCCATCACATTACGAAATGTAAATCCCCTTATTCGCACGCTGATATATGACCTACGTTGGACCCCTTCTTCGCATAACCACCGAACCTGGAGCTTAACTATGGTCTATCCATAACACTTACTCAGCATTACCTGAAACCTTTAGGTCTACTGGACACCACTATCGCTCATAACCTACATATTTATATATACATTTATATGTGTGCGTGTATGTATATACACATGAACATACACAAACACACCCGTATATATATATATATATATATATATATATATATATATATATATATATATATATATATATATATATATATATATATATATATGTGTGTGTGTTATTTCTTTACTACCCACAAGGGGCTACACACAGAGGGGACAAACAAGGACAGACAAACACGGATTAAGTCGATTAGATCGACCCCAGTGCGTAACTGGTAATTATTTAATCGACCTCGAAAGGATGAAAGGCAAAGTCGACCTCGGCGGAATTTGAACTCAGGTCGTTGCGGCAGACGAAATACGGCTAAGCATTTCGCCCGGTGTGCTAACGTTTCTGCCAGCTCGCCGCCTTTATATATATATGTGTGTGTGTGTGTGTGTGTGTGTGTGTGTGTATATATATACACACACACACACACACACATTCATGTATTCACTTTGCAATATTCCATATGAGAATGTACTAAACAGAAGAGGAGCAGCCACGTGGGATGAGTGACTACATATATCATACAGAAGAAACCTAGATAGGAACGATAATGAAGCTGAAATGCAGAACGAACATATAGTGTTTATTTCGCAAAACACAAATGACCAGCCTGATGCACGTACAAATGTGTTTGGTTTCAGAATGATGTACATTCAGTGATTCAGTAGATTCAGTGATAGTATTCCGTTGTGGCAATACTTCAAGTAACGGCATTAATATCATAATGGTTTCATGTGAGTTTTTGCCACTTTATTGTCAATTGTCAGTCTCACCATTCTGTTTGTTTCTCTTCATCTTTATAAGTTGTGGATATATGCATACGATGCGATTTTTTATTCATATCATCGGAAAATTCGATAAAATATTCATTTTTTTTTTCGAAGAAACTCTGTCCAGGTGTTTTCGAAATGTTCTGCCTCCCCTTCCCCCTCTCTCACTGACTCGTTCGTCTGCTTTGCGAAGACCACCTGACACTCCCTCCTCTCTCTCTCTCTCTCTCTCTCTCTCTTTGTGTACAATTGTTGCTAACCTCGTTCCACTTTCTGACCCAAACAAGAGCAATCCCATAATTCCTGAGTTAGCCAGATGAAATGTCGAAATAACCTGGCGGTAAGTTTGACATTTTTTTTATCCAAAACAGCTGTTTGCACTATTATATTTTTGGAGTGTTCTGAAAAAATAATATTATCTATATTATATTTCTTATTTCAGAAGTAGCTAATTTATCTTTAACTAATTTTACTAACGTTATTTTTTCGTTTTGTTGAAATTGACTCAGGTGCAATTTACTCAGACGCTTACACCTGTATTCTTATATAAAAGTAGCCTTTTTCGAAATGAGTGTTATAAATGATATTTTGAGAAATAGTTTTTCGAAAAGAGACTTCGATGGAAAACAATTAATTATAAACGGTGGGAGACCAACACCAAATTTACCTAATTCACGAGACAATTTCAGGTTAATTTGTATGAAAAGAAAAAATGGTTAACTGGAAGTGCTACACTTAATAAATTATTCTGTTGGCCTTGTTTACTTTTTTGCTTAGAAAAGAATGTTTAGAAAGATAAAGGTTATGATGATTTAAATAATTTTAAATAATTTACATATAGCTATGCTAAAGCACGAGCGTTCGCAAAGGCATATAAAATCTTTGATAGATCTTAAAATATTCGTGATCTTGTTGAAGCTATGCCAGAACTCTTCAATCTGTACAAGTTGATTTTGACAATTCCGTTTACCACTGCTTCTGTAGAGCGATCCTTTTCTGCATTAAGTAGAATCAAAACGTACCAAAGAAATGCGACAGGAGAAAGAAGACTGTCTGGATTAGCACTAATGTCAATTGAAAAAGATTTATTACAACAATTGATGAAAAGAGAAGATTTCGATGAAAATATGATAGATATATTTGCCCAGAAAGATCGAAGAATTGGATTAATTTATAAATGAGGTAAATAACATTTTAGAACATTAAAAAAAACAACGTAATATATTAAAGGGCATACATTGCAGGATTTGGTTAGTGTTTGTTATAACGTAGGGTTCGAACTTCTTACATCAGTATTGTTTCGCAGGAGAAATGGTTCGACTTCTTCGTTACACCTAACCTACATAGGGTTTCCCTTCTGTGCTGCCGGGTGTAGTCTATTTACGGCCGTAAATGTCTTCTTTCAATCTCAGAGATGTTGACTTCTGCCACAACAGTTTTTTTTTGGGCGGGGGGCTTTCATTGTGTGTGTATTCATGTATATGCGTGTATTTTCAATGTGTGTGCGTGAGACGTAGTCTTTAATATACGGAGTTCAGTAAGTCTCAGAACGGTCTGCTTGAGTATCAATATTTTTCCCGGAATTGATAAGTAGCATGATAAAGCACCTGACTTGTCTTCGAGAGCGTAACGATCTAAAACCATGGCCATATAATGTAACTGTGTTCTCTTTATTAAATCATTTCAAATTGATTCAGCTGAACCTATAGGTATAGGGGCTAATGCAGAATCGCATCCCTTTGAAAAACGAAATTTTTTTGAAAATTTTTTGGGGATTCCTACCTTTAACAGAGATTTCGAATATGCAAAAATATTAACAGAATCCAATTTCATCTTTGTTCGATTCCACTTATGATTTTTAGACATTTTGAAAGGAGAGTGAAGAAGGGAAAGTGCTGACGTTTCGAAGACAGAAAGATACAAACAATATTCTTATTTCAGGCTCATCTCTACAGAGCCATTTTTTTTTTCCTGCTTATTCTAGATCATATTCAGAATCTCCCATATGTAAATCGTAGGAATACGAAAATTCTTTTACTGAAAAATTGTCAATGGGGTGGGGGGGAGAAATTCATTGCATGCCCAACCCCGGAAGTCACCGCACGCCACTGATATATATATATATATATATATATATATTAGTAGTTACCGTAGTAAACAATCTTTTAGAAACTGGACTAGGAACAATGGAAATATAAATAGGAATAAATACAAAGATATGAATAAAACCATGGACACTTTAAATAAGCCTACGATACATGAAAATCCTGATATAGGAATATTTAAAACAAAAGTTTCGCGACCCAGAATAAGAGTAATCTGGTTCGCTCCCGCCTTTTTCCCTCAGGGTAAGAAACTTACCAAAAATGTTCTTTAGTATCTTAGAAAATAATTTTCCTAGGGACCAAAAATACTACAGTATTTGTAACAGGTCTACAATTAAGTGTTCCTACTCTGGAATGCCAAATTTAGCATCCATTATTGCCTCTTTAAATAGGAATAAAATAAATAAGTTAAAGATATGCGAATGTACGCCACAGGGAAACCCTGCTTCAAATAAAACCAACTGTAAACCACACGGCGATGGTGGAACGGGCTCTTCATTCCCTCGGATTATGCCTAAATCTGGGAATGAAATAAGTGGAATGGTTGATAAGAATAAATTTCTGAGGGCGGTTAATGTTGGAAATGACTTTAAGGGTGGCCGTAAAAATTATGTAATTGTAGGGACCCTTTTTTATGTCCTCTCGGCAGACTTTGTTTGTCCACAAACGTAGTGTATAAATGTGTAGTTAGAGACGAGGACAAACAAAATAAGTTTTATATTGGAAGTTCAGTGAATTTTAAAGCAAGGCATAGGGCGCACATGAGTTCCTTTTCTAATGAGAAATATTATAATTCCACAACACTCGGCTCTTATCTGCATGACCTCAAGAGGAGGAACAAGCAGTACTATCTTGAATGGTCAATCTTATCTAGAACCCCCCAATTTAGGGCTAATATTAGCAAGTGCTTATTATGCATTAGGGAATCCCTTTCCATTCTTAGGTCTTTTGGGCGGAAAACCTTGAATAAGTTTATCGAGGTAATCCCTTTTTGCAATCAAATTTTCCTCCACCTTCCTAAAACTATATAAAAATAGGAATAAGAACAAAAATAATAGTGTTAGTAGTGGTAATAATGGTAGTAATGGTGATAGTAATGGTAATGATGGAAGTAAATAAATAGACAAAAATAATTGATATTAAAATAATAATAAAAATATGGATACGATGGTAGCATTTATTTTTTATCATGGTTTACGTTGGATTTGAAACCTAATAGTTTTATTTACCAAACCTGCCTGACTATTCTAAAGGGTATACTAACATTTTTTTTTTTTTTTTTGGTCTAGTCCATATTATTATTTATTTAAGCTTGCTCTCATAATTATAATTTTTTGACTGGTGACTTCGTTGATGTTTGTGTGTCATTTTTTACCCTGAAGAAGGGGTTATCACCAATTTATGCTCTATTCTGCATTAAATACGGTGATATACCACCGAAATGGCCATAGGTGTTCTGTGTTTGTGTTCCACCTATACTCGTAATCCACTGTAAATGAAGTTTATGGTTTGACTTTACTGATGTTACCTGCGGAATGGTGAAACTTGGATTTTACTTTGCTACACTTTGGATGTTCTGTTGTTGTTTTGTCCCGTGCGCTTCGGTATTCCTGTTTATGAAATTGAATTTTACCTACTAAATTTGCTGTCATGAGGCAGGTAGTTGAACTTTCGTACTACTTGTCTTGAATTTTTTTTTATTGGCTTTTGGCCTCAGCGAATGAACTGTTGTGCTACGTCTCCCTATGTATTATTTTTTTCTCTTTATTTATATATATATATATATATATATATATATATATATATATATATATATATATATTATTCTACTGTATTTGTACCAGTCTCTAATATTTTTAATCAATTTTTAATCGATGTTTATTTATTTATATTATTCTATTGCATTTTAATCGATTTTTATTCTTATGTATAAACATGTTGACCTCCCTTTAATAATTTGGTTTGTGTGGTCAATGTTGTACTTCTTATATGTAGTCATTGGTGGGCTACAGCTCTTCGAGTCGATGACCTAACGGTTTTATTCTGCAATTAACTTTGTACCTATGTCTCAACTAGTTTGAGCACTTCTTTTACAGCCTTGTATAAATTCCTGGTTTTCTAATACAAAACTGTTAATATTTAATAATTATATATATATATATATATATATATATATATAGACATACGGACGGATAGGCACATAAGTAATATGAACAGACAAGCACTCATACATACACAAATGAAGACTGAAACATGTGCCCACACACACACACACACACACATTAGTTCACACAAGGACACATATGGAGACACACATCCATATATACACATACACTACATAGTCACAAACACCAATACACAGACACAGTCAGACATGCACCTGCAAGGAGACAGAGGCACCTACACACAGAGACACACATCAAAACACACAAACTCGCACATACATATGTATATATATATATATATGTGTGTGTGTGTGTGTACATATATATACTGGGTTGGCAACTAAGTTCCCACCGTTTTTTTAAAATTAATATTTTTTAAAGGCTTAATAAAAAATAACTAATTAATCAATAATATATTCACCCTTATTTACATCTTACCAACGTTGGACAAGATTTTCAATATCACGTTGGTAGAAATAAACCGATTTTGACTCGAAAATTGATCCAACCAAGCTCTTAATTATGCATCAGCATTGAACGAAACTCCGCGCATAGCATTTGAAAGAGATCGAAAGAGGTGGAAATCCGTTGGTGCCAAATCAGGAGAGTAAGGCGGGCGTCACAGCACTTCCCAGCAATGCGTTTCAATGCCTTCCTTGGTTATATTGGCGATATGAGGGCGGTCGTTTTCGTGCAGCAGAAGAACTATATGCTGCCGATTAGGTCTTTTCTCTTGAATAGCCGTGTTGAGTCGTTCCATCTGTTGAACATGACGTTCCGCGTTGACCGTGTTGTTCAGTTCAAGCAATTCGTAATGGATAATCCCTTCCCAGTCCCACCATAACTCACAACATCGTTTTACGCGGATGAAGATCTTGTTTCACGCGCGGTGTCGCTTGTTTACCGGGGCTAAGCCATTCCTTACGCTGCTCCATATTGATGTACAGGTACCATTTTCGTCACCATTAACGTTTCGGTAAAGAAATCGTTGCTTGTGTCCATGAGTTGAGCGGTGACGAGCAAGCAAACCAGCTGAGACTGTAGCTCGTTGATTTTTGTTGTTGTCACTTAAAGCATGCTCCATACATCTGAACCTTTCCCATCAAGTGAAGATGCTTCTCTATAGCAGCGTGGGAGTATTCCATTTTCTCTGCCAGTTCCGTTGTTGTTTGACAAGAATTTTCGTACAAAAGTTGGTTTAATCGCTCTTTATCGAACTCAACTTGGCGGCCAGAACGTGGTGCGTCTTTGAGGTCAAAATTTCCATTTTTGGACGTTGCATACCAATCACGAGAGGTTCTTTCAGCTATAACACCCACTCCGAACACAGCACAAATGTCGCGAGCAGCTTTTGCGACCTTAGAACCTTGATTAAAAGCAAAAAGGAGGTGTCGAAAATGCTCGTTTTTCTTAAATTAATATTCCATTTTAATAATCTGAAAATAAAAAAATTAAAAATTAAATTAACTGGAGAAAAAAAAAGATTCCAAAATGATTCAAAAATAGAATTCTCGGAAAAAATAGATTCCAAAATTTAAAAACGCAATAAATTCCAAAATGAAAAAAAATAATAAGGGCGGGAACTTAGTTACCAACCCAATACATAGAGTGGCAGATTGGCCAGGTTGCTAACTTGCCCGATTGCAAATGGGCTCCTTCGCCATTATAATCCGTATATGAGTCCATGTTAGTATCTAAAGGATCCTTCCCCTGACTTTCGAGACTTTTTTATTCACTCCTGGAAGAATGAATTAATTATTTCAGCCTGGATATGTTTGTTGGCAGTTGAAGAGAATACTTTTAACACAATAAATAAATAAATGATAGCATTGTAGTTGCTGGGGGTTGCCCATGTAGATGCGGCTGGGCCCCTGTAGTCTCCTGGCAACCAATATTTTCAGACCCAGTCTACCATTGTATATACATATATATGCATGCATGTATGTGTGTATGTATATTTCTATATGTGTGGATATATGTATCCACGTGTCTATACATTCACACAAGCACACAAACACATCCAGCTCCTCTTTCAGATGCATTATATTATTAAATATGAATTTATGTTGTGATTAACATTTGATACTGATGACATCATAATTCCTCGTTAATCTTATGTCTAAATTAAATTAATAGCTCTCCTAATAACATCAACGGTTCAACACCTTTTTAACTCCATCCTCAGAATTCTTTATAGTAATAAAGTATTGCCTGGGCCTTTTTTATTAAGCAGAATTTTCAATATGTTCCGATTTCATATCAATCGTACATTCAAACACGCTCTTTGTTTCTTCCGTTGCTGAGTTGCTACTTTCAGTTCAGTGTCTCATTTTTGGCATTAACATTCAAGCCACGATCAGGTGACCAACGTGTCTTCGCACATATATAAATCGATACGTCAGTTTTTTTTTTTTACTTAAGCAACAGTATCTACTACTTTGCTCTTTCAAATACAACCGGAGCTACAACCCACGGCAGTGAAGAAGTATAGAAAAGAAATAAACATAAATATAATCAATAATGGAAAAAATTTAATCAAAACATTTCTATCTATACAATGAATCCTGACTATATATTCCCAACCTCATCTTATTTGTTTGGAAAGTTCGTTTGTGTACAGTGTGTTTATTATATGATCATGACAGTAGGGGATAAGTAAAAAGTGAAAGATATTCACACAGATATATATCTTCTTTAAATTTGCTTAAGGACACGTAGGACGTAAACAACATCGAATGTAAATATTCCGATCATTTTCCTTATATGTATTCTTGTTCGATATTTTAATGTATTTTATTACATTTATGATGAGAAAAAGTAAAGCCACTGAAGGTATCGAATCGACAGCGATTATATTAAATCCTCAGAGGTATAAAAGTAAATAGTAATCTTCTTCAGTTTTCTAAATATTGGGGGGTTTTATGTGATCGATTATAAAAAAAACAAGAAAATGAAATAATATTGCCATTAAACAATATTTACTTGGTCTTCCATGTGGCGGCGATAGTTCCAATACGTCAATTTCATGTATATTTGCATTAAGGGTATTGTTTACTACAATTCTTTCTTTTTTTTCAATCGAACAGTGAATCTTAGAACTGCAGAAATTCGAACTGAGATATGTTTACTAAAGTGTCATAAACTACGTCCCATAAGATTTTCATTTTCATATTTCGCAAACGAAAGAAGAATGTGGGATGCAGAAGTAACATATAATAATTACGCTACAGTAGCTGCTGATGTCAGCGGTGGTGGATGTATTGGTAGAACATTACATGGGTCAATTTTTCGGCATGAAAATCGAATAGCTCGGTCGGTAACAAAGAAATTGATATTAATTTATCATAATCACCTCATCCATGTGTGTGTGTATATATATATATATATATATATATATATATATACGTATGTATGTATGTGTTTGTGTGTGTGTGTATAAATGTATATATGCACCGCGCATATATGTATATATACCTACACACACACATATGTGCGTGTGTGTGTAAAATGATTAGCTTAATCAGTCAGTAATCATGAATATGACATTCTCGCTTCGGAGATAAATCCAAAATATAATTAATTCCCTTTAATTCATATGTAATAAATGAAAGTAACCTGGCGGTGAATAAGTCTTTTCTCTAACGAAAATATCTCGACTCCTTTGGTCTCAGCTTCTTCATTGTCGCAAACTATTTATCATATCTCTCAGGCTTTAAATATTTTGATAAATTGTCCATTTGACAGAATTTCCTAGCAGAAAAACGGAATGTATGACTCTGAAACTATCCAAAGATGGAAGTACAAACGTTTAAGATTATTTTTTGAATATTTCATACACATTATATTGTATCTTTCACTAGTTTCAGTTATTGTACTACGATAAGTGCACCATCTTATGGGGTTTTATTTGTACGACTCGACACCAGTATTTATTTTATTCATTTTCTAAAGCCTAGTACCTATTAACTATCTTTTATTACGAACCTCTTAGTTGGTGGAACGTAAAGAAACAAGTTGTCAGATATACGAACTCAAACATCCACAAACACACCACACGCATACCACATTAATATATATATATATATATATATATATATATATATATGATAGATCGCTAGCCACTACACATTATTTTTTTCTCTCCTTGTTTTTTTCTGTGTTCCTTTCTGTGGAAGAGCGTAGGCTCGAAACGTTAAAAACTTTTTCAATTCCCGAGCGTTATACTAATACATCTGTTTATTTTCTCCACCACCTGTCTTCGTCTGTTGTTTTTCTTTTAGTGAATTCTCCTCCCCCTCTTACTCTCTCACTCTCTCCTTATGTATATGTATATATATATATATATATATATATATATATATATATAGACAATATGTTTTAAGTTTCCGTCTTCTAAATCCAAACATTATACTTTGGTCAGCTTGACGCCATGATAGATGTCACTGTGTTTTATCAAAATAAAATCCTTACAATTTAAACTATCGATTGCCTTCTTTATGTAGTACAGCATCTGGTAAGGGATCACAAATATTCATTAGGTTATTAAGAAATCATGCGATTTTAGTTTGTTATAAGCGATAGAGAGAAGCGAATATTGCGGGATTTAAATTCTTGTGTTGCAGAGAGAATAATATATTTAACTTTGTCCAAATTTTAAATTTACTCAGTTAAATCGTCGCCAGAGTTTTTATAATATAAATCCTCCCAAGTAAGAATATCAAACCAGAATTCGAGTGATATGTCAGCTTTCCAAATTCAAATACAACATACAAAATACTGTTAAAAACTTGTCTCTATGTATCTCATTTGTACAACTGAATGCGTGTGTGTATGTGCGTGTATAAATATTATATGTATATATATATATATATACATATATATATATATATATATATATATATATATATACATATATATATATATATATATATATAAATGTACAAATACATATAGATATATATATATATATATATACAGGCACACACACACACACACACACTCACACATATATATATATATATATATATATATATATATATATATATATATACACACATACATACATACACATATATGTATGTGAAACAGACACAGCATCTACAACTATGTAAAAAGTAAATATTGAATACGTTGTACAGAACGTCTGATTTATTGACAAAACCAACATAGGCATTTGACAAATAGGCAGTACTGAATTAAGTAACTATTGAAATAGATCTCATAGAAAAAATAAACAATAATTGAAATATATGTATGCAAGTGATCAGAGAGATATGGTCATATATATCCCACGATTCTTTAAGTTTGACTTTTAATCTTTGTTCATGGAAAGGTCAGACGATATATTATAAAGCAACCACTGAAGTACATTGTTAAGCGATTTGAGAATGGATATATCTATAGGTATATCTTTTTTAACACGAAATGCCATCATATTTTGTTATGTTATTAACATGTGTATCGATCTCAATATAATTTATCAATGGTAATATTTAAAACGTTGAATTAGGACATTTTACTTTGGATAACTTATAGACAGCATTCCTCGCATTTGTACACACCCACACTTATACACACACACACACACACACACACACACACACACACACACACACACACACACACACACACATATATATATATACATGTATATATATATATATATATATATATATATATATATATATAAATACTATCAAGCGCATAATGAATATATATGTATGTATGTCTGTGTGTGAATGTCTGTGTTTCTATGTGTGTGTCCGTATGTATGCACATGCATGTATAAATATACACACATTGACAATGATAATCAAAAAGACAAATTAAACGTGTTTCTAAATTGACGTATTGAATAAAATGTTATGGTTTGATGACCTAAAGTGAAATATACGAATGTAAAGTCTACAAGTGTCGCTTTTGCTTGCTACTCTTCTGTGAATCAATATTGAAGCACCAACTTAAAACTGGTGTCGATAGTGTCCACTGTACACTTAACCAAATGAGGCTCTAATTTTCTAGATTTATTATGGCTATTATTTCGTATACGTACAACAAATTAAACTGTTAGACAAGAAACATACTTGACATCGGGCTACAATAAGTATCTTTAGGAGCCAAGAACTTTCTGAAGTATCCTAGCTGTCCTTAATAAAACTATATTCTGAAGCTGCACTTGACTAGATTTTATGCTTTTTCCCTCTGTTCATCTGCTCAGATCTTTAGGGATAGTTTCTAATGGACCTATAACTACAGGGAGACATGTGACCTACAATGACATCTGTAACTCAATGGTTAGGTTCTGGTACTTTGTTATTTTTCTTTATTCAAAGGGTTTGCATTAATGTGCCTTAAAAGTATAACAATATAATTTGTGCGGTGTCCATGTCATCGTTGATCATCAAAACTGACTGAAATTGCATTCACTAGTTTGGGTTCTAATCAGTCATATTATATACGGAAATAAAGCATTGGGAAGGTATGACATAGTATTTTCAACTACAATTGTCCATATGCGAAAAACTTAGGTAAAATAGCAAACGAATTGTTTGCAAAACAGTATTATGATCTGCGGTTAAAGCAATGGATTTCACCTGTATAACTTTCGAAAAAAATTATTAATGCGTCATTTATATTCTCGAAAAGAAAATAGGTAAAGGAAGCAACGCATATCGGAAAATATCTATTTAATATGTATGGATTTATTAT
>NC_142946.1:17244258-17254258 GCF_046866305.1 Octopus bimaculoides | reverse complement strand
GTAATAGAAAAAGGAGAAAATGCACATTGGATAAAATAAAAGTAACGATATATATATATGTGTGTGTGTGTGTGTGTGTGTGTGTGTGTGCGCACTTAGATGAACTGAGGTAGAATTAAGAGGTATAATAAAAGTCATTATTATGAATTGTTAAAGATACCGGTATCGGCAAAAGCTATTCTCTTAGTGTACAGCTTTTGAGGATTCCGGTATGACTCTTTATATCCTTAACAATTCATAATAAGGATTTTGATACCTCTTCATTCAACCTCAGTTCATCTAATTTTATGTATGTATGCAATTATATATATTATATTCAATGTGCATTTTCTTTTTTAATTTTCCCCTATTTCTACCACGTGTAGTCTCTTTTCTCTTTGAAACCTATTTCCATTATATATATAAACAAATAGTAAATGAGTATATGCATATATACGTACATGTATGTGCGTACCGACATCCACCTGTATGTATAGGTGCATATCTGAGTACAGGACATTGCAAACAAAACGTAGACGGGAAAACACACAAGGCACATAGAGAACATTCTACTTCATCAGCTACCTCCGTTTTAATAACGGCGTTTCGAAGAGCTAGGCAGGACGCATCGTTAAAATTGTTCTTCCCATGGACCGCAAATTAAATTTGTATACACAAATTAAATCTTGCCATGGAGGAATGTAGTGGCGGACAAAAAACAAACAGAAAAGGCTTTACGGCCAGACGAGAAAAAATTATCTGCGTATGAATGCTGTGAGGCACGAACTTGAAAGGGACGATGTAGTTACGCGTGTTTGCTCGGCGATAGCCAAGGAAGAAAAGGATTATTGACCGGAAGCATGTGACCATGCCGGTGTAAGGGGAAGAGAGAGTGGTAGAGGGAGAAACAAAGGGAGGAAGTAGAAGATTAAGTGAGCAACGAGAGGAAAAGAGAAAGAGGAAGTACGAGGGAGGAAAAAGAGATACGTAAAAGTAACAGAGGAAGAACGAGAGGGGCAATGCGAGATACGTAGTAGTAAAGAGGAAGAACGAGAGGGGGAAAAATGATAGAGGAAGAGAAAGAGAGTGGGTGTGGCGTTGCTGTAGGAAGCTTACTTTCCAACCACATGGTTCTGGGTTCAGTCCCACTGTGTGCTAGCTTGAGCAAGTGTTTTCTACTTTAGCCTTGGGCCGACCAAAGTATTGTTTGTGGATTTGGTAGGGAGAAACTGAGAGAAGCCCATATTATATATATATTTTATGTGTGTGTGTGTGTGTGTGTGTGTGTGTGTCTTTATGTATGTGCTATTATTGCTCGTATCAATTATCTAGATTTACCGCTAATAATAATAATAATAATAGCATCTCTACGACTATTTATTTCAATACTTACTCACTTTATATAAATATGTATATATACATATTATGCACTGAAATTGTTTTTAATTTGGCGTGAGACTATTCAAACCGTAACGGATTGCAACGAGGCGAGATGGACTTTTCATTCTAAGTACAACAAGACCTGCAGAGAAGAATTGTGGGACTAGCCAGAATTCAAAATCATGATCCAGATATACCTTTTATCTCATTCTAAGGCTTTTTAGCTGAGTTAGTATGTTAAATTTCACGCGTTTGTCCGATTTGTGTTGGTCCCTTGCATATGTTCAGTGAGATTGGTAGTTAACTTGGGGTGTTGTTTTACTTCCACTTTCTAGCAGGCTGGTGGTTCGTGTACCCTCTAATATATATATATATATATATATATATATATATATATATATATATATATGTATGTATAGTTGTGTGTGTGCGTGCGCGCGCATGCATACATTTATATGCACACACACACACACACATATATATATAGGTATACATTTACACAAATATAAATATATGTGTGTGTATGTATGCAGGTAGTTGTATCTGTGTATGTATATATGTATGTTCACCATTCTATTCTCGTGAACGAAGAAGTGGATGTTGACATATTTAAGATCGCAATAAATGTTCCAAGAACTTAAATGTTGCAGGCAATTTAGTCTGCCACTTCAGTATTTTTCTCCCATCTTATCATTGTCATGTTATTTGGAAAGGGAGGAAAACTGCAACTCATCTATCATTCACTTAGTGAAATAATCCATTCAGTGTAAGAGGTAATTCATGAACAAATTATATAACTTCTATCACACCTACTACATCTCTGAAGAGCAAATACGAAGACAGATAACAATTAATGGGAAACTCTGAAATAAACGGAAATTAGAAAATATTTTGGCGGATCACAAGAGTTTTAAATGGCAGTTTGGAGTAGTTTAAATATTAAGAATAAATGGAAGCGTACCTTCGTAAATATTCCTTTGTCTATGATTTCGGATATAGTTACTCCGCACTCAAGAGACACTCCCAGGCATGTCTGTATATTATACATCTACTTCCTCTATATAAATTTTGTTAAACTGTTTAAGGTTAGTAATGACTTTAACAGAGTAAATCTGAGATAGAATAAGTCAATTTAATTACCTCTATAAGCTTACAACATTACAAATGTATTCTTATGAATGCAAAATATATTTGACTCCTGTGAGTTTAACCAAATTCTAGATAAGAACATTTCCTTAGAACTTTCCAAAATACAGTAATGACTCAGCAGTTTCAATGAAATCTATAGACAAGCTATTGTTAGATTGGAAACAAATTTCTGTATTATTCTTTGTAGAAATAATATTTCTAATAGAATGCAGTTTTAAATTTGGAAATTGTAGTTATAAGACTGCCACTGAACTTTTGCTTTTTAAGCATTTTCTACCGCCGTTACAATAGCTTCTGATCTCCGGAGCGGAGGGAAATTACACCAGCTGTTACATTCTACTCTTTTTCCCCCCATTTGGCACACTTGTTATACACAAACACCTCCCCTATCTTTTAACACAGTTTTTCTTTTCCACTTCAGGCCCAAGAAGTGAAATATATGTGATAAAGACATTCTTTGTGTTGTTTCTGTACAACAAATCTACGAGGGGTTATCCATGTGGTAAATAGATATGCTAAAACTGGGATCCAAATTCCTATCCAGTCATACTATACTAATTTTGAAGATATACAGTTGTTCTTAACACAATCTGTTTGAAAAAGGCATTAATGATTTAAAGGCTACAATATAGTTTATAGTTAAATATTATTTTGAATAATTGAATTTTACCTCATCAAAACATCAAATATGCATTTCTGACATTTTCCATGTACACTGATAAAGCTTATTACCACCGTCGTAAGGATTCCTACCTTGTTTTCGGTGCTATTTCTACTTATAGTGTAACAAAGGTAGTATTTGCTCGATATTACGATAAATAGGAGGAAATAGTTGGGAGACGACCTTCTCGGAAATTCGTTTATAAAATTTACGTTTTACTCAACAAATTTGAGATCCTGGGAGATTTATTCGATTGCAGAGATTTTCCGATGCTGCTGTCTGTCATTCTCCTCCCTAATGAATTTTCACAGGTCATGCAAAGCAATGATAGGGACATAATACGTGGGATTTAAAACTCATGACGGCTTCTGAAAGCAACACCTTCACTGATCTCACAATAACGCAAACATACCGAACTGTGATCCCCCGAATAAAAAAGGCGAAGATGAAATCTGTGAGGTTTTAATTTTTTCACAAGGCTCTGTGTAGAGACCTGACTCACACCATAATGTCTTTCAAAAGAAAGAGCATATAAGGGATTTTGAATTATTTAGAGCCACCTAAAATGAAGATGCGTTATCAGGACTCGAAAGCCTTTGAGCATATGTAGATTTGTTCATTCACAGTCGATTTAAAGTTCAGCAAACGTAGCTCTGGCACAACTTCTATAACCAAACACTTCTGGTGATATTTTTGATTCAAGTATATCACTAAGCACGAGCTATTAACTAAATGTCCTACTGTTACGTCTTAATTGTTTGAAGGGTTATCGAATAAATATTATTTGCATCGATCCATGTATTTAAATATTTGTTGTCCAAAACAAAGGATCAATAAAAAATTGTTATATAACTATCCAGTACTTGAATCCTCATTCAAATCCTAAGAAACATTTATTTATTTATCTATCCTAGGATGATATCTAGGGTAATTTTCCCAAATATCTTTAGGGTTTAGGTGGTCACTACATGTCAGTAGAATTTATGGTTCATTTTCACCTTTGCTTGTTCTTTTACATAAGCCACTACGTTAAATATAACTTCGTGTTACACATTTAGAAAACTATATTATTCACATTAGTGAATATTTGATCAATTCACGCGTAGAAGTGATTATACCGGAATTTTCGCAGCATGAAATAGTTTCCTAAGTAAACAAAGACAGGGCATTTTATTTTCGCAATAACAAGCTTTATCTTAGGAGAGGCAAAAGAAAATTGAACGCTACGTTACATAATACGTTTGAAGAGAAGCATAGGTTAATTATTTTCGGCAGTCATTCTTTCTATTTTCGGTTCTTGCAGTCTTTTTTGTGTTAAAGAGATATCATTGATTGTTTTCTGTGCTCTTAATACCGTCAGCTTCCCTGTCTAGGAATAAATAAATACTCCTGATTCATGCAGAAGAAAGGAAACGCTTAGTTATGATCTGTTCCTCAGCAACACATCACAAAATCATCTACCTACATATACAATTAAGTTAAGAAGAGACAAACATTGTTCTTCCCCACTTCCTTTCTCTATCGTTCGCCTAGAATCCATTGTATTATATATATATATATATATATATATATATATATATATATATATATATATATACATATATATATATATATATATATATGTTATTTATTTAAAAGAATTCCAACTCTGTCTGTTTTTTTATGTTTTTTATTTATATTCTTGTCAAATTTATATGGGATATAGAATATGGAATATATAATATATAATATAAAAAAAGATGGATGGTACAATGAAATGAAGTATTGAATGTCTTATTGAATATATGGAATATGTCTTATTGAATATATGAAATATTGAGTGTTCAATATAAAGGATTAAATATATAAATATATAAAGGCGAATACGTATTTTCTATACCTTGTGGTATTTCATCATGGCCGGTATGACAGACTGTAACAGACTGTAATAGACTGGCTGGTTTTCTGTCTTTTATACCTATTCATTTGGACAACAGTAGTATGTGTTTGGCTATTTTTAGAGTTGATGTATATATATATATATATATATAGATATATATATATATATATCTTTATACATATACATGTACATATGTATATATATGCGCTGGTATGCACATGTGCATTTGTGTGCGGTTCTGCATGTGTGTGTTTTATGAATGAAATTCTGTATGTATATTTATATCAGAAAATCCTAAATTCGTCGTGTAGTTCAGTCGTTCTGTCCCACTCAGCAGCCATTTCATAAAAGTAAAGTCCGTCAAATACATAATTCCATAATCTTTATACATAATTAAACCAAATAAAATTAAGTAAAATTGTGTTTAACAACATCACAAAAAGAGAACGTTACATTAATCGTTACTTCCTTCTAACCACTGATTAAACTGTGTTGAACCCATTTACTGCGTGAACTGTTAGAAATGAATGCATTTATACTAATGCTTAAGTATGACTCTCTCAAAATGTATATATACACATGTGTGCGTGTATCTGTGTTTGTATGTATGTATGCATATATATATATATATATATATATAATTAACATAATATGGTAAAAGTTCGATATTAATTAATATCAATTTAATACCATGAAACTAGCACATTAAAAGAATCAGAAGGTTCATGATAAATTTTTTTTGGAGATCCTAAAATGATTATAGTACTTGTGTATATAAGATTGACCAGTGACCGGTCTGTCAATATGCTAGAAGAAGCTCACTTAAAAAATTCTCAAATACGGATTCAGCAGAGCAAAAACAGGCGGGCTAGACCAGTGAAAATTGTACATACCTCGATTATCTGCAGGCTATAAGTTTCAAAATCAATACTTCCAAAATAAAAGTATCTATTTATCTTCAGTACAGATTGCCGATATTCTTACAATCGAACAGAATCTCGTGCTAGTTGTCTTCAACCAGTGAAAACGTGCACCTGATTCTATCCATTATAAAGATTAAAATTCAAAAGTCTTAGTTTTGGCGCGCTGAATCCGGAAAATATCTCTGCAGAAAATAATTTCTGCTCTGAATTTACCAACTTATATATGTAGACATACGTATATATACACACACACATACACTCATATATATATGTAGTGCTCATAGATGTGATCCAGATATTCTACGTATAGAATACACTTATATATATTGATCTGCGTAACTTGCTTATCCATATATTTCTTGATTTCTCTCTTTCTCTCTCTCTCTCTTTCTTTCTCTCTCTCTCTCTCTCTCTCTCTGTGTTTCTCTTTCCCTTTCTGTCTGTCTATCTATCAATTTATCTACACATATATAATATATATATATGTGTGTGTGTGTGTGTGTGTGTGTGTGTGTATCTATGTAACTATGCATGTACAAAATTATAAAAGATAATCCGGCCAAACATTTATCAGGATATATTATGATAAGTCTATCTTTAAAACTGTTACATGAACACATATCATAAGAAGGAAACTGTTATAATATCGATTTTCAAGATAAACATGTCAAAATCAAACCTGTTACACATTGTTTTGCCTGTTTATTATTTTGTGAGTTTTCATTGCCAATAGACAAACTATACCCATATCTTCATTATGCGTGCGTGTTTGTTTGTATTATTTTACTATGAGTTTAAATTAAGTTCTCGAGAAAATTCATACTAGTTGCTAACAAAGGGTCAAGACTTTTGAGTGATGAGAGTTCCCGGTGCTTGTAAATACGTGTCTGAGTTGGTGTGTTGGTTGAACTGTCGATGCATACACCCAAGTGTGTGCATCTATTCACATAAGTAGCTCACATGGAGAATTTTGGGAATGTCATACAAATCTGTTACAGTGCCACTGTTAGCCTGGATTTGGAGAACCCGTGTCACACTCTTTTGCTCTTTCTATAAAGTCTGAGTATTTCAAAGTTTTTGTGCAAATTTGCTGGTATGTAACAAAATGCATCAATGATGATAGGTACAAAATGAGAATTCATAGTCAGGGTAGAATCGCATGTTTACTGCGGACTTATCCTTACATGCTTTTACAACAATTCTCCATTTGGATAGCTGGATGTATGTATATATATATAAACACAGAGATATATATAATTCTGAAACGTGTGCAGTTGTGCGTACGCACACACACAAAGTTAATATAGATTACATAATTTTGGATGTCAGCATTTACGACCAAGTATATGTAACACATAAATGAAAATGTAATGTTTGGACAACTTGTGTATCGTCTTTCTGTAGGGAATTTCTTCCAGTTTTCCTTATTTGGACTTACTGTAGAGAATTTCTTCCAGTTTTCCTTTTTTGGACTTACTGTAGGGAATTTCTTCCAGTTTTCATTCTTTGGACTTACTGTAGGGAATTTCTTCCAGTTTTCCTTTTTTGGACTTACTGTAGGGAATTTCTTCCAGTTTTCCTTCTTTGGACTTACTGTAGGGAATTTATTCCAGTTTTCCTTCTTTGGACTTACTGTAGCATAATTTCTTTTCTTCCTTTTTCATCCTGCATTTTTAATGCCGTCTTTTCTTAACCATTTGAATTTCGACATTCCTAGTGTCTACACTTCTGGCTATATTTCGTATCCGAAAATATACTGATTTAGTTTACTCTAAGCTGCTCTTCATCTTACGGCTGCTGCTGTATATGATATACTGCAATCTTTGTTAGCCAACATACTAAGACTGCAATAAATCAGAGAGGGCCAATGTTTTCTTAAGCGTATCTGAACAGCAAACGTTGATGCTAGACTTTCTCATATTATGAGCCCTACCATTCATTTTATATTGAAATTGCTTATTGCTGAAATCAGCTTGTATTATCTGTAGTACGTTCAGACTCATAGTTTTTGCTCATTTCCAAGGAACATTGGCGCCACGATGAAGATACTTGGATTTTTGGCATATCCCTTGCAATGATGGCCATGTACTTTTTTGCGACGAAGAAGTTTCTAGAAATAGGGACTTATAGATTTGAACATTAATGTCTGAAATTATGTGATACAGGAAAATATGAATTTGTATATACATTTCTTCAGTGTAACACGTGAAGTAGGTCAACTCTTTGTGTACACTTACCATGTAAAAAAGTGTGTTAGCCGTTCTAGTTCCATCCTTTACTCAACCATACAGTATCTGATAGTAAATTTCATCAATGTTTTTTTTTTCTCGAGATTGTTCTCCATCAAAATATGAATAGCATATAGCAGTTACTTCCAGGTCGTTTTGCGAAATATAAAAAAGGCAGCTCATTGTAATTATTACAGGTGTACTAGGATTACGTATCTTTTCATCTTGAATCATATTTTGTAATGTCTTTATTTGCTTTTCATTTAATGCACAGTATAAATTATTCTCAAACGATCTATTCTGCCAGCCATTTCAAATAGCAGTTTCCAAGCATATTATATCAATCGGAATTGCTTTTGTGTTTATTATTTATAATAAACTGTATTAAATAAAACTACAGCTCATATTTTGACAAGGCTTAGGCGATGTAAATTGTGCCTTCGTTTCACATTTAAAACCAATTGATGTTATTAGATTTCTGAATGGCAAAGTTCAAACAATTACGTTTCGCTTTCCGATTATTCCTAAAACTTTATATCAATATACAACATTATATTTCAAATTGCTTATATAAATTATTGAAATATTAATATAGAATGCTTGAAGCAATGCTGAATAGACTTCTTATACGGTTTAAAATATATGGACCACTGACACAAGAGAAAGCCTAGATTAACTTTGAATGTCTTTTTAATGATTCAGATCTGCAGTGCTTTGGATAACCACATTTTATACAATATAATTAGAAATAATATATATGGAATTAAATGACAGCAACATAGATGTAATATTGGACTGTCAAGAAGAAATCCTCTATGAGAGCTAGCTGTCAAATTTCTGGAATCTCTTAAACTAGACATTATTCTCAGATTGCCTTTGAAAAGAAAACAGATTGAGTGATATTTTGGATACAAAGGGTAACATTACTCCTGATATATCTTTGGACCTCTGAATCAGGTCCTACATAGTGACACAGCATACAACAATAGTATGGTAATGTATGTTTTTCTTTCAAATATATACTAAACATGCATATATTAGTCGAATAGAGAAAATATTAATGTCAGCAGTTAAAACAGCAAATGAATTTTTGCCGGTGAAGTCTTCATATCTTCATACATACTAGCATAGATATTACTATCTCATAGCACAGCAACCATACTTTATTTGACGATTCTAATTTTTCTATTATTGCTAATGCCCCAGTTCTTCAGAGCGTTAATTCTCTAAGTTAAATAATTGATGGTCGAACATGGAATCTAATCTGGTACAGACAAGAAACAACATATCTACCACACTGACATACTTACATTGGTTTTCTACATGTTTTCTCCATTCTAGGGATCTGGCTAACCAGTACTCATCCGAACTCTCGGCTCTTGTTCTTTTTCTGTTTTTTTTCTTTATCATAGTGTGCCTATACTCAAAGCTGCATCACTAGTCAAAACGCCTAGTTATTTCTCTCCTTAATGTTTCCTATATCAGGAATTCCCTCCTTTCGCATATATTACGACAGTCAACAGTCCAAAAGTAGCAAGTACTGATTTAACCGAACCAATCTCGAAGATTCTGTAAACATCATCGCTGTAGTCTCTCTATCCCCAAAAGGCCAACAACTAGAAATGTGCAAATGTCATCTGTAAAATATGATTCATATACTTAATATTTGTAACTTGCCAAACTCATACTTGTTCTGTTTCAGAAACGTGTTACTATTTTCTTCGTTATGAGAATAAATACATAATTAATATCATAATTAATCACGCAATATTTATATAATTTACATGATTATATTTATTTG
>NC_142946.1:17229024-17243758 GCF_046866305.1 Octopus bimaculoides | reverse complement strand
ACGAGAACATAAAAACAAAAACATAGAAAACGACCATTTTTTCGAACAACAAAAACACAAACAAGCAGAGAAACGAGACATTCAACATGAAGAACATTCCCTTCATTAGTTGTCCCCTGTTTTATCTACTCCGCGTTTCGAAGGTAAGAACAAGACGCGACTTCGTTAAACCATCCCTTTCCGCAAAGCAAATTAAATATAATTTGGGATTTTTTTTGCGGAGAGTGAAAGTGGTAACGAAAACAGGATAGTGAAAACAAAACAGTAAAAACACACGGTGAGGGCTATTAAGCCAAGATGATGTGAAATGGTGAACGCTGGAAAATGAGCTTGAGAAGAGACAGATAAAAGCACGCCTTGTTTTTAGGAAGGAAGTGGAAGAAAGAATGGTTGTTGGGCACGTGTGAGCAACGAGAAATTCAAGGAGAAAGACTGAGAGAGAGACAGGAGAACTGTGAAGGGGAGAAGAAAAGAATAGGGAAAGGGTAAGAGAGAAAAACAGAACAGAAGAAGAACAAGAGAGAGATATATATAGACAGAAAAGAGACAGAATAAGTGTGCGCATCGTAATTGTTAAGATAAAATTTACTTGGAAAAGAATGCTTCGCGTTCGATCATATAATAATCTAAGTAAAATATATGCATATATACATAGATATATGTACATACCTACATATATATGTATATATAAATGCATATATGCGTACATGACATCAAAATAAAACGTAGACAGAATGAGAAACGAGAACATAAAAAAGTAAAAACATAAAACGAACCTTGTTTCGAACAACGAAAAAGACAAACAAACAGAGAAACGTGACATGCAACATAAAGAACATTCCCTTCATCAGTTGTGACCTGTTTTATCTACTCTGCGTTTCGAAGGTAAGGATAAGACGTGACATATTTAAGAAATATATAAAGATAGGGAGAGACAGACAGGAAGACGGATATGCCCACAGATAAATAGAAATATATATATATATATATATGGAGAATGGAGCAACAAATACAAGAAGAAGCAATTCTGTTGGGCTAGTTAGCCGTTGTTTTATTATGTGGAGGTTATGTAATGAGTCATTGTGGAGGTTGAGGTTATGTAGTCAGTCATTGTAAATGTTATGTAATAGTCATTTACGTACGTTTCAATCTAGCCAATGGTTTGGCAGATCTCGTCTGAATGTTGAGGAGTATGTTAAGAAGTCGTGGTGCGAGGGATGTAGAAGTGATTGGTGGGTATATTAATGTATATGGTGGTGTAATAATAGCGATAAAACGTAAGGCTTTCTTTACCTATCGCTATTATTACACCACCATATACATTAATATACCTACCAATCACTTCTCTTACATCCCTCGCACCACGAACTCTTAACATACTCCTCAACATTCTGATGAGATCTGCCAAACCATTGGCTAGATTGAAACGTACGTAAATGACTATTACATAACATTCACAATGACTCACTACATAACCTCAACCTCCACAATGACTCATTACATAACCTCCACACGATAAAACAGCGGCTAACTAGCCCAACAGAATTGCTTCTTCTTGTATTTGTTACCCCATTCTCCACAAAAATATAATTATAAACTACGGTTTAAACAATAAAAAACCTGCCTCTGGATGCCCTCTACCCAAGACGGTACCCTTACAGGTGATCCCCAGGAGTGCCTCCGGATTTAAACATCCCCTGGTTGCTTGGATGCTTCAGACTACCCCTGAAGGATTGAGGCAAACCTAACATTTACCTATATATATATATATATATATATATATATATATATATATATATATAAATATATATATATATATATATATATATATAAATATATATATATATATATATATATATATATATATATATATATATATATATATATATATATATATATATATATATATATATATATATATATATATATATATATATATATATAGAGAGAGAGAGAGGGAGAATGGTAGATAGTGATAGGTAGGTAGATAGATATATAGATAGATAGAAAGATTATATCTTCCCTTAGACACAGCAAGACAAATAACCAGTTTTCAACAGCCAGCATATTTCTAACAGACGGTATTTTTAAGCTCCCGATGTAAGATAGTGGGAAGGGAATTAACTGATGTCCTCTTCTCCTGGATCGTATATGAATCAGACTCAGGAATGTAATATTGATTAATATACGTCAGGGGCACTGATTTATATAATTACATTCATTGGTTTACAGCTGTTTCCTCTACAAGACGTCAGACTTTCGCTCGCTATTGGATACATAGGTCTTAGTGAAGAAACATCTGCGAGTCAAAGAATGTAATTATGTAACTCCTGTTCCATTATTAATTGATCATATATGCATACGTGTGTGTGTGTGTGTGTGTGTGTGTGTGTGTGTGTGTATGGTGTTTATGCGTGATCTTTGTGCCTGTGTACATATCCTTCTGCGTCTAATTTTCACATATATTTCTAGGATGGGTTGATGTTTAAAATTGCTTAGCTATGTTTCTTATTAATTACGCATTGTAATCTCGCACCTTTAAATATCTGAAATTATATTTTATTACTGATTCACCACATTTTCTTATCTACCTGCGAAGTGGCATACAGGTAACAGGAATGTCTTAATTAGTATAAGTCAGTATGCATATGCATGTCTCTGAGCATGTATATATGGATGAACATGTATGTATGCCAGTATATATATATTATATATAATGTAGGTGGCCCATCAGCAATTAAAATCTACAGGCAAATTTATAAACAAGGGTACAAAATATTACCAGCGTTGCTAGAAACAAGAGTCAAAAAACGACTCAGCCACAAAAACACTTATCTTAATAAGTTGACGAAAGAGAAAGCTAAGTACCTTAGTTTGACAAGCTCATAATTGAAGCAGATATATCCATAACACGTCAGTTCGAACTTTGTTGCGTTGCGTCTCACTTTCTGTCAGAGGACCTTACTGCGCCTAGGGTTATGTATAACTTGCCTTTTTTTAATTTTTTAGTTGACGAGTGTCTGTGTGTGTGTATAAGTGTGTCTGAAAACAAACACTCAAATAGATAGATAGATGGATAGATAGATAGATAGATTAGATATGTGGTGGACTTTCCTTTCGTGGATGACTGATGCGTATTGTGCAAATTCTTGCTGAACAACCGGCGCAGATGATTTGTAAATAGTCATCAATTATTTGTGCTGTACATTAGTTCATTCGCTCAATCAAATAGAATTTGCCTGCACAGCTGTACGGAATGCCAAACGTTAATTGTTCAATTCATCGCACACCAATGTCAAATGCAGTGTTTGCCCCAGCGTACCAGCCCATGTGCGTGCATATATTTGTATGTCTACTGAAAGAAAGATACAGAAATTGATGCACTAAGTGCGCCATAATTGTCTTATTTTGCTCTTCTGAATAGCAGCCAGGTGTTGTATTTTCAACAGAGGGAAAATACAAATCTGAAAATACGACGTCTGATCGAACGAGAATATTATATCTTTCACTTTTAGTTCTTTCCATCATAAGACTACATGTTTGATATATCTGGCGTGCTTGTGCAGCGCCTTAAAGTAATTCAATCGAACGAATTGACACTGTACTTATTTCATTTCTGAGCCTGGTACTTTTTTGCTTATTTTATCATTCACTTTTATTCAACTGCTAAATTATGGAGACATAAACACACCAACACCAGTTGTCAAACGAAAGTGAAGTACAAAGACAAGAGCAAACGCATACATACATACCTACATACATATATGCATATATCTAGCTGTTTTACAACCAGAGTTGGTCATCTTTCGTCCGCTATACTTTTAAGCAGTTAAAATCTTTAGATTCTCTCGTTATATATATATATATATATATATATATATATATATATATATATATATATATATATATATATATATATATATATATATATATATATATATATATATATATATATATATATATATATATATATATATATATATATATATATATATATATATATATATATATATATATATATATATATATATATATATATATATATATATATATATATATATATATATATATATATATATATATATATAAGCAATGTTAAATCTCTGAACGAGATATTAACAGTAACTGCACGATAAAGTGTAGTATATTTGCCACTTAAATGTCGCTGACCCCGAGGGGTGGATGTTACTGTTGCTTTTAGCCCCAGGAGGACATCTCCTCCAGCTGGCTATCGACACACTTCTGTGTCCTGTCTGTATTTGCCAAGGGAAGTTATCCTTCCCATCTTGATCTACGATACGTAAGTACTCGAGTTTCAGGGTTATTTCCCTTCTTCAGCGTACGACAATCGCCGACCTTCGATGCAAAAGGCATCCCTTGGCGAATATATATAAGTTTTTCCAGTGAAATTATTCACTGATATCGAAAAACTGAAAACAAGCACTATATATGTATATATTTATGTGTTCGTGACTGTGTTTGTATCCCTCACCGTCGCTTTACATGTTGGTGCGTTTATGTCTCCGTAACTTAGCTGTTCGGCAAAAGAACCGGCAGAATAAGTTCTAGTGCCGATTTGTTCGACCAAAACTCCTGAAGGTGGTGCTCCAACATGGCTACATTCAAATGACTAAGACAAATAGAACAACAAAAGAATATATATGTATAAATAGTGTACAATCATGTATATATATATATATATATGTGTGTGTGTATGTATACATACATATATACCGGAGTAAGCACATAAATGTGCAACAAGGTGGAAAAAAGAGTACTCAAATACCAGAGGTAGTGTAATATGCTTTATTTAAAAGCAGTAGAAATATTTCTGCTGCTTATATATATCATACACCCACACGCACGCTCGTACATACTCACACAAACCTATATATTTATATACACTGACATACATCTGTATATACAATGTGTATATATTATACATAAATACGAAGACACGTGCCTATTCTTGCAACTACTGAATAAGAAAAATTCACGATAATTTAGATTTGAAGGGAACAGTGGAAATATATAAACTGCTCAAACGCATTCTAAATAAGGAAATGAATACCTGTCGTATTATTATCTTACAGGAAACAAATTATCTACTTCTCTTTAAAGCATTTTAAATCGTACGCTGAAATCGTTTATCACTACTGAAAAGTTCTGAAAAAAAAAATAACATCGTAACATACGTGGGCGAGAACACCTGTTATTTTTTTTCGTTTCTTCTTTTTTTTTTTTTGGCTTTTCTAAATTATTTCATAATACTAACGGATTTATTATAAGTAAATTTAGAAGCGTATGGCATATTAACAAATATATTCCAAACACTCTACGAGTTATATAATAACATACTCAGGCACAAATATGTGTGTGCCTATGTGTGCGTGTGTATCTGTAAGTATGTGTGTCTATTGTGCATGCATGCCTATGTATGCATCTGTGCCTGATTTTATGATATCTGGTCCACTAGAGAAGAATGTCTTAAGTTACTATGATACTTAACAGTGAATGTCTGTGTAATCAATTTTCTTCACAATGTGTGTATTGCTAAGTACGTATTTCCGTAAACTTTGGCAATTTGTTTAACGTCATTCCGGTACAGTTATGTTATTTCTAAACTTTGAGCATTAACCTACTTCTGTCTTATCTTAACATATCTTTACTTAAGATGCCAGCTGTTCTAGGTTCTAGTTATGTTACCCAACCGTGAATAGACGTGTATCTGTCTACCTAACGCAACGTTCTTCATTTCAATTGACTTATATTCATTAAACTATAATCTAAATACGCAACACTACCAAACAAAATGCATTGTTTTTCTTTCAGTAAATGAAACTAAAATAAAATTAAAGAAAAACAGCTGATAGCTGTTTAATTCATCAACAAATGCATCTTATATATGCCAATTGAAACAATTCGTAACATAGAACAAACATTGAACGGAAATTCATAGAATTTAGTTTTTAATAGATAACTAGTCTGTTTAAATGGATTAATGGTATAATTGCGGTTAGTCTAGGAAACTAATTCTAATGGAACGCAACTAGTAGGCAGTTATTCTAAAGTAACGTATTGGTAACTAATTAGGTTTATGCACACGTGTAACGCTTTCTATTTTTAAAAACCGAGGATTCAATCTGCTGTTGATGCAGTACCATTTAAATATTATGAATAATATTCTATCAATAGTGTCCAACGATGCACGAATGTAATTCAAAATCACCCACGGTGCGGTCCTCGCCCCCGCGAAAACGAAACTCATACGGCATTAAAGCATAATCATTTGATTTTTAGCTCAACTGATTATGCGTTAGATACCATCCGTTCGTAACAGATAAAAATAAAAGAAAATAGACCCGATATCATTTAAACCGTACCTGAATAAATTCTTCAAAAACTACCTGACAAGCCCCGACACATTAATACATCGCAACGGACAGAAATTTCCCTATTCACAAGTGGGCTATAACGTCCTAAAGGGCTGCTCAATCTGCTGCTATTTAGTTAGATGTAGCCTGGGCCGATAATGGCCGAAATCAATCTTAGCTGCCTAACTTACATATCGCAGTATTTTATTAATCAAATTTTTGAATGAATACAAAAGATATTCCATTCAAAGGAAAAGACAGGCTACTTACCTAATTCAATGCAAAGAATTCCAGTATGGTCATAAAATCTAAATTATATTCATAAAGAAATCATTTTCATTTTAGATGTTACCGAGAACGGAGTTGTTTAACAGTTAGAAAATGATGCAAATTTAAGAGCTTTTCACCTGCACTCTCTAAGTAACAAGGATTAAGGTACTGGATACACCTGAGATGCAAATAGCCATCACTAAGTGACCTGATGAATATTCTTTACTCATTTGACCGTTGCATTCCAAGATTCAATAAAGTCTGTTCCTACAAATAAATTTATCGATTCTACAATAATTTGATAACAAAGAATTATTACATAGAGATCACATGGACTTAGCGAAGATAATTAAACGTTATTGTAGCAAATATACCACATTATGTGTATACATATTTAATACACATACGGAATTATCTTTTAGTGATCTATTCAGAGATTTGAGGCTGATAATAAGATGCAACACAGAATCATCGTTCATGCATTGCGAAACAACGTGGAATAAAAGACTAAAAGAAAATATATATGCATACACACACACATATATATATATATATATACATATATATATATATATAAATTGTAAATCCAAAAAAATAACAACAAAACTACAAAGGATTCCGCGGTACACGTGTTTCAAGCTTTATATGTGTATAATATAATATGTGTATAATTTACAATGTAAAGCTATCCTCAGCCGCAAAATTATTTCTCTCCCAGGAAATTATACCACCTCGGCGTTGAAGTAGGAAGAAAGGTGTGATGTAAGAGGTGAAGATCCTTTCGGTATTCTGTATAGTACTATACCTCGTATAATTCTCCACCCAGACGTAATCTCTCCATACATATGTGTGTGTGTGTGTGTGTGTGTGTGTGTGTACACGACGGGCTTCTTTCAAGTTCTGTCATCGAAATCTACTTGCAAAGCTTCGGCCAGCCGGACACTATAGCAGAATAATATTTCTCAAGGTGCCAAGCAGTAGGACTGGATCAGGAACCATGCGGTTGGAATGCATGCTTAACACACAGTCACGCCTATATATATATATAGAGTGAAAGAGGGAGACAGAGAAAGAGAGATAGAGATATGAATCTGCATTTTTTTTTTCAAATATGATTCTGTATGGTTGTTGGTTTCAATGATAAGACACAATTCTTGGTCAATTTTACTAAACCTTTATATTAGCTTTTGCTAGTAACATTGTTCTCCCAGTGACATAAACTTGTTCCAGAAAACATTTCAGCCACGAATATTCGTTCTTTGTTTTTTATAAGTTTTTTTTTTCTTTTTAGTACTTATGTGTAACTACACTGTATATTTAATAATATAATCATAGAATATATTAGGAAATGTATATGTTCATGTTTGTTTTTTAAGACAATAGAATGCCCTATATGGGTTGTTTGGTTACTACTACTATCAGATCATTAGAACAAGCACAAGCTTCCTACATTATGCTGCTGTGAAATCCCTTGATTCCTGATTGAATTTACAGCGCACGCTCATTGATAAATATGTCGGTGGTTAATGTTTTCTGAAATAAAATGATGAGGTTTTTATTTTAAATAACACACAAAAAAAAAATCTAGAACCCATTTTAGTAAATGATCAATTTTATTGTCATGCAAATTTTCATTTTCTCTTAGTAATGATTAGAGGAAACATTTCTTTATGAACTGAAATCCAAAGATTTTGTGATTATACGATTAGATTTTGTCTGTAAAAAAATAAATCACTACTTGATTGCTAATCAAGTCCTTTGATATTTTGTTTGTTTGTTTATGTGTTACTTTTATTATTTTAACAATCATTACTGGAACACGTTAAGGCAATATGGTTAGAGTGGAGAGGCATTAGATTGATTAAGCCTACATTAGAATCGATTTTCATACAAATCAATATGGTTATATGTGCAGTAAGGAGATATAAAAAGGAATCATGTTTTACTTTTAGCTGCGAGCTGAAGAGAATAGCAGATATCCTATCGTTTTGCTGCAGAAGAGAAAGATTTTGAAGATGTTCAGCTACGTTTATGTAAAGACCACACCAAATTTCATTTATCTCTCATTCGGTTAACTGCAGAAACCTCTTAAGCACTGACCTCTTGGTTTATTGTATTTCGGAAAAAATGAACTTGAACAGAGAAATAGTAGTATTTGATATTAATATATCTGTGCCATTTTAAGAAATTATTTTCGAAGTAATCATTGGTTAGCGCTTTTACACGCATGCATAGATAACTTAAGGACAATAGTAGTGAGCTGTTTGAATTAATACCTAACCATTCATCATTTAATTGCACGTATGACGTTCAGTCATGGCTCAGAAAAAAAGCACTTTCTAGTTTTTTATTTGACAATTTAATTGCCATATAAAATTCAAGATTATAGAGACAAACCAGGATAAATTGTATTGATTTTCCAAGTATTAATGGTAATTCAATGGACTTTTAACGGATACGAATACTTCAAAGTTTTAGGTATATCTATATAATATATTTAAATATCCATTAACCTTTTCAAATATCACCAAAATGAAACTCATTTTACCTTAGTGATTGAAACTTATACATTTGCATATAAATTATGTGTCGTTCTTTATACACTAGAAATATACTCGGAGTTGAAAGTACAATTTATAAACTTGGCTCATAAATAAAAAAATACACTATATATATATATATATATATATATATATATATATATATATATATATATATATATATATATATATATATATATATATATATATATATATATATATATATATATATATATATATATATATATATATATATATATATATATATATATATATATATTCAAATTGGAACTTACAAGCTGAATTAAAAATACCGGTTAAATGTCATCAACTCCATTTAAAACTTGTTGTCAAAAATGCAAATATGAATGTTTATACATTAAGCCACATCGTCAATGTCTTCAGTCTTTTTTTCTCTTTTTCTATTGAGGTAATTGAAATTTTGAAATAGATAAGTTATAAAGTAATTTTTATACGACAGTTTCTATTAGATCAGGAATGAAGTTGGAAACATTTAATAGAATCTCATTGTATGCACCATATATTTAAAATGTTTTAATAGCAAGTCAGTGAATGCACTACATAATATCATCAGTTGTGCTTAAGGTGGTTTAAGAAAACGGTGAAAATTGCATTTGAAAATTGCATAAGAAATGAGAAATTAGAGATTTAATATAAAAAGAATTTGATGTACTAAAACTGTTCAACTGAATTTATCTGTAATTTCATATATATCTTATCAGGGAATGTATACAAAATCTTTTAAAAAGTATAACATGCATATTTCTTTTTAATTTTCCTTCTGTACCAACATTACTCTGGAGAGGGGGTACTTTCTTATATAAACACCAAAGGAGAAAAGGCTAAGTTGAGGTCGACAGGATTAGAATTCGGAATATAAAGATTAAGATGGAACGTTGCAAAGCATTTTAGCAGGCGTGCTAACATTCTATCAACTCGTCGGTCTAGTAACAATAACAATAACAATTATTTTAAATTTTGCAACACAAACTTTAGGGTAACGTTTAAATCGATTACATCGGTTCCAGTGCTCAACTGGTACACACTTAATCGACCTCGAAATGTAAAAAGCATAGTCGGCTTCGGCAGAAATTGAACTCAACAAATGCCACTAAGCATTTTATCCGTCATGCTAACGATTCTGTAGCTCACCGCCTAAATAAATAAATAAATTAATTAATTAATTAATAATAATAATAATAATGGTGGTGATGGTGATAAATAACTTTTTTCTAACATCCGTAGAGAGCTTGAATTTCAGGTGAGACTATTAGTCGATTCCATTGCACTCAACGAATTACTGGTAATTTACTCAAACTTAAAACACGAACCAAAAAATAAACAACAGACAAGGGTCACATTATATTTAATTAAATTTGATAACCATCAGTAAGAAACATTTCCCATTCAAAATAGATTATTATAAAGAGCACAAACATTACAGATCAACAAAATGAGGAAGATAAATGCTCCTTAAATATGGTGGCTATATTTTTGTTCTTTTTTGGATCACGTCACTCACTACCCGGATGTGTATGAGGCATCAAATACAAATGCAGTTTATCAGTTCTTTGTTCCAGCCAACATCTGCAAGAGTAACTGCATGTAGCCAAATCAGATAATTTTGAAATCAGATAATTTCAAAAGCCACATTCGCCTACCGTAACATAGACTAGAGGGATCACCACATTACACTATCTTCCTTTTAAAATGGTACTTGTAGGTAACGAGGGCTTGTTCCCCGAGAAAAGATCTCTCCTAACTAAATGAGCCGCATTTACTAGACAACATTCATCGCCATTCCCATTATGCTTGCAACATCTGCGGTGTAGTAGCTGTGCTGTTCAAAGTCATGGAGCATGTAAGCGACCACACTTCTTCACATTTCTCGTTCTGGATTGTCTACTCGCATATATAGGTTCAGAGATTTCCTATGCAGTATGAGAAACCGCATTCCTTGTAGTAGCCGTCGGCATCCAAATAACCACCTCTCAGTGAAATCTTCTTTTCAACAAATATCCAAGTGAGAAGGGCAACTTCTCACAATATCTTGCCATTTTTTATCTATCCCTAAAAGTGCTCCAAATTGATTAGAGTCTCGATTGAATGAAAGTAAACGTTACATGACATATTTGCTTTTTTCTGAGGACGTGTTACATGTAGGGCGTCATTTGTAGTTACTCCCAATGATTGATGCTGCAAGCCAATTTCACAGCGACACAGTCCTCCCAAACGCATACGTGTTACTACTGATCGATATCAGTATCTAATACAAGAGCTGCCATATCAAGATATACAGGAGAAATGGAAGAAACATACTCTTAAACAAAGCGTGCAATGCAAAAAGTTCCGAAAAATGGCAAACCTTTATAATCAGCAAATAAATGCTGATGTATATTGACGTGATCCAACTTCTGGGGGCAAGATCGATAACATCTTCTAGGACAACACCTGGCACTAATGTTAGTGAACTGGTTAGAATTCCACCTAAATCAAATTGACGCTTTAAGTGTGGGTACGGCATATGAATTTATTGGGCATAATGTGTGTCCGATAGACTTCCACGGTAAACGTCAACTGCGTGTACAGCAGCTGAGAGAAAATATGTTGGCTAACCACAATTAGTTGTTTGTTATTTTCCAGATGTGTCGATTTTTCCTCAGTATGATTCATAGTAAAAAGCAATAACAACTGAAAAAGTTCTACGTTGATGTCCTTTCCTAGATAAAAAAAATATCTCTAATACAAGCACACAAAAATGAAACTAGACGTACCTTGTATACCATTGACATTTTTATAAGAATTATACACCAATTTCTCGTCATGACTATATTTACAAAATCCTTAAGTAGAATTATGATTCCGATCCAATCAAAACTTATTACGAATGAGTGAGAGGTTCGTAGCTATGAGTAAATTCCTTTGCTTTTCTTGTGGATACGAAATACTGTATTGTTGAAACAGAAGTTGTTATGTGTTGCTGTTATATAGATGCTGATAATTTCTCTCCTTTTTCGCTTTCCCAGAAAATATTATAGGACCACATAGGGCCACGAGTATAACAACTCTTTGCCGTTCTGGATTACTTGTTGAGTGGCATTTTGTGATGTTTTTTTTTTTCCAGCCTTAATAAAGAAGAGCTCTTGAATGATTTTCTACAGTTTAAAGAGGATCAACTTTGCATGTCCATACAGGGTGAACCTCTGAACACGTTAGAGTAATGTCGACTTTAGCCTAGTTCTATAATGCAATAATGACGATGAACCAAGGATTAATTTCACTAGCCTTGTCCTTGGTTCTGCCACTTGTATTCCACCGATTAATATTCTACGGCATTCACTACGGAAATAAAGACTATAGGTGGAGAAAGTCGTCTTACTGATTCATTTTGTATAAAGATATTGAATAAAAACATTACTTCATTCTCATTTTCTCGGGAGAAATATGTCTTCTCATCTGTGGGGTACAACTATGTCACCTGTATTTTCTCCTTTCGGTGTTTGGATAGATTTTGTTTCTAGGCAAGATATAGCTTTTTAAAGATAAGAGACAGTCATACAACTGATTGAATACTAATCTCCGTCGATTTCAGTAACGCATAAGTTTTCCGTGCTTCTGTATTTTTTTTTTTTAATCTTATTCACTGAAAACTTGATTTCTCTTCTAATTCCTCTAGAGAAATAATTTAATGTCGAAAATGTCATTATTAGTTATTTCTTTGATTTAATGACATTAGTTTCATCACCATGGCTACCGATAATTTCTCCTCAATGAGACACATCTCTCTTCATCAAAAAGCAATTTTACCCTGAAGGGTATCTTTCTTCATACTATTTTTCTAAAAGAAAATAATATATAATTTGATGAAAAGAAAATGTAAACAAGAATTCTAAGACGTTACGTAAAGGATTAATTGACAAATTGAATAATCTACTTCATAATAAAATTTGTAATAATTCACCTAAGAAACTTATTGAAATATTTTCTTATTTATACGAAAGAACGATGAACGTTAGTAGAGTATTGTAGACTATTAATATTTCATTTTCTCGCATTACCATTCTTCTTTCAAACCTCCTGTATTCTGTACGGGCATGTAGATAATCGTTCTTCGGTCCTTTGCTCTCACTGTGATATTAAATGCAAATAACATTTTTTATTTCGAATCGTCTTTGGTTTCATTAGTGATTTTTATTCTCAGTCCAACATTTGTTTGTGTAATTCTTAATCGAAGCATCCGAAGCAGTGACCCCTTGTTGCATAAGAATCAGTAGCTGTCTTAAGAATTTATATTTTAATTATGACAACTGCACTGTAACATTTTGTAGGGAGGGATTTAAGGTAAACAATAATTATTCACAACTCAAACAATTACATAAAATCTCCATCAAACACCCTCTCCAACTTTTGAAAAGAAAAGACGCAATTCTTAATAAACTCAACTTGAAAAATGTGGGAAAGACATAAGAGGTCTATGAATAGTTAAGCTAATCCATTTATATGATCAAAGTAAGTTCTTATTCTTTCAGGAAATATTCGATTATGAATGATGTAGTCATTTACATCCCGCCGCGGCGGTGTCCAGTCTGTAGCAAGGATTTGGAGCGGATCTGTGACTGAACATACCTTCCTCCCTCCCTTGTACAAGTCACAGAGATGTAAATGTGAATAAAGGTTGCCTTCCATTCTGATAAAAATATGGAAAAGCTGATCTTAAGTTCTTGATATGTAATTTCCTATAAGCTACTCTCCTAATGTCATATTGTTTTATTTTTCTGTTTCTACTGCCGGCATTATAATGATTTTTACTCCTTCAGTGTCAAACAAAAAGCCCACCCTACTCAAATGTTTCCTCTTATAATCATCTATGCACTATAATTTTACATAATACTTTGAAATACGCCATATTCTGTTCTAAACACGCTTAAAAATTTACATTAGGCATTCCTTCTTATTTTTACGATATAATCATCAATGTACAACGACATTATAACCCCATTAAGATATTCTGTATGTCGCGAAAATGTAAAGAGAAAATATATTACATTGTTGAAGAATGACGAGATATAAAGGGGAATACATCGGTTTGAATTTTACATCAGTGATGAAAGATGTATAAAACCCGTCTTAAATAACCCTATGATCCTTAGTCTTTCCATTGTAGTATTTATGACATATTTTTATTTTAGAATTTGTAGTGTATTTTATTTTTTTAAAGTTTGTCGGTAAACTTAAAGTTAAATTACATCGTATAAAAAATTTACAGCGAACCTTTAAATACATATAGTTAAAATATATAAATAATTGTGAGAAGAAACTAAGGTAATTTTTAAAATAGTTGAAATAAAAGAATAATATGAACTTCCTTATATAATTTTAATACGTTCGGCGTTTATCTTAATGTTGGAGGAGTTGAAGAAACAAATGTAATCTTATTTGAAATAATTGAAAAATTTCACTCCCAAACAAAATACAAATATAAATGTTTCTGGTTGTAACGGTGTTCTTCAGATATCTGGCAATAGTGAC
>NC_142946.1:17212747-17220247 GCF_046866305.1 Octopus bimaculoides | reverse complement strand
TGTGTGTGTGTATGTTTATGTATATATATATATATATATATATATATATGTGTGTGTGTGTGTGTGTGTCTGTGTGTCTGTGTGAATGCATGTATGTATATATGTATGTATGTATGTATACATGATGGTAGTCTCTTGTAACTCGAGAAGAGCACTTCAGCAATTTCTTGTTGAAAAACTGCTCAAATGATGTTTAAGGTGATCAAATGTTGTACATTAGCCCACACTCTCCACGAAATCGACGTTGACTGAACAAGTGCATTGTATATCACGTGTCATGTGTCGAAGTAATCGCAGAGTAACATATATGTGTGCTAATATGTGTACACTTACTCACATAAGTTTGAATGTATGTGTATTACAAGCCCCACTTGACCTCAACTGATTACCCCTAACCTCATATTTATTATAAGTCAGCAATAAAAAAAATAAAGCATAATTATACATCTTATATGAATTGTTCTTTCGTATGATAATATTTTTTAGGTGTACCTCCATTCCATTAGAAGGGACAAAGAATGTTATATATATATATATATATATATATATATAGCATAGTCGTCGGTTAGCTGAAGTTTGATATACAATCAACTGGATTCAGAAAATCGGGCACAAATGTGTAGTTTACAGTCAACTGATTTTAGATTAGTCCGTTACAACGTACATAACAGAAAATTAGATTTTATAGGTATTGCTTTATTCTCTTTTATTTTTCTGAAATGATAAGCAAATCGCTGATTGTGTCATATTTGAGACGAATACGTTAATAGGCAGAAATTTACATATTTTATTTGTTTTTAATTACATATTTAGTGTGAGAAAAGCGGCACTCATGACGTGTATATGTTTCTAATCAACAGGTGGAAATGAAATTGTTATCACAAAGGATTCAGATTGTTTGATTCAAAAGGTGAGGAGTCAGCTCTAACATATATAAACAGATAAAATCTATCCGAAAGGCTGTCATTCAGTTCCGATCTACCGGAATTCATGCACCAGATTACAATAGAAACAATGTCCGATGAAGCGATGCTGTGGGGTTCAATCTGAAATAACACAGCTGCGAACCAAACAATGTAACTACGTAGTCAATCCCGTATCAGTATGATGGACCATATATATTTAATATATTGAAATTTTATTCCTTTAAGTTATATAGAAATATTATCAATAATATCCCGTTATTGATTCGATCGTTTAGAAATTTATGTGGAAGAAAAGCAAGGTAGCGATAATCTAAAAAAAAAAAAAGAATATTAGAAAGAAAGAATAAAAGAAAGAAAGTCAGAAAAATAAATGAAATAGATGTAAAAGGAATTATTTTCCTCACGTTTCTATTCAAATACGAACGCTTTTTCTAAATTTATAAATGGGTTTATTTGTATTTAAAAAAGTATTAGTAAAATGATTTCTTCTTGAATGAGAAGAAACTTCTTTTAGCATAGATGCAGATATCTGTCACTAGAAATGATTTATATTTATCAGAAATAGGTACAAGTCTGAAAAGGATGTAGTCTTCAAATACGATTTAAATCTATATATTTAAATTATGCCACTGGCAAGAAAAGAATTATACTCTATATCTATGTAGATTATCATTCTGCATAATTTTAGAACTCCATGAAATGTTTTAAGTTCAAAGATTTTATTATAAGTTTTAATGTTATTATAAGCCTTTTTTTGTATATATATATATTACGTGATTTCACTCGCTACTGAGTGTAGCTCTCTGTAGCTTGGGCAAGTGTTGTGATTCGTATTGGTGGCAATACTGAAAATATAAAAATTGCTCTGCACAGTGTTATATTCAGAGCGTTGTATTTAGCGTTATGGTGTGTATATCATAAATAAAGAAGCAATTATTGGGATTCTTTTTCCTTCAGTAGTCTTCACTTATGGCTTTGATTATCAATAACTAATATTTACAGCCATATAAACATTTACAACATCCCTTCTATTCTTTCTCAAACGGGATATTTTGTCCACTTCTCTCTTCTCTCTTCGCGATAATATTACTGTAATCTTTATAAAATAGTGAGAGAGATTTTAAGTTTTGTAGTTTTGTTGGGCTGTAGCTTCTGTCGTTTTGGAAATTAATATGGTTTCCTCGTTTAGTGAAGCATTCCCTTGTTGGATCTGGCTTTGTTAGGATATAGTTAAAATGTTCTGTCAGTTCCTTACGTTAAATATTTTAAACACCACACGGGAATCTTGAGTTCCGATGGCTTCTAGCTGTTGGTCTTTTAAATATATAGGCTAATTCTTCTTTTGTTATGGGTGTCGAAGTTTGTAATTTGCAATTACGTTTCATATTTGCGTAGATTTTATATTTGCTATTTTGTTTAATTGTATCTCGAGCGATTTATTCACCGTCCATACTTTTTTCCCTGATTCTTCTATTGTTGCTACACCAACTTCTAGTTTATCTTTACCAATTTCATGGTCGAATCATTTTGGGCCTTAGTTAAATTGTTTGTTTTGCTCAAGGGATCATAACCGTTTTTCCAAGCCGAGGGTTTTAGAAAGGATTTCTTATTTTATGCATTCAAGTAATTCAGTTTCACTTTGTTTTGTGAATTTATGTATCTGCAATATTGCTCCCACTTTCCCGTTGTTTAGCAGTGTTGTTTTGATCCTAACTTTACTAAGGATTGTCTGATCATTTCTCTTATCTTCTTTTTCTGCGTATTCCTTTTTCATAGTATTACTTTGGGTTTTGATACTCCTGTTTGGATCACTGTCTTTATGATTACAAGTCCTGCAACATATAATTTCAGCCTGGTTGTGTTCTTGTTACCATCTGTTGTAATTGAGTGTATTAGTAAACAATTTTTTGCTGTTTTTTCTGGTCTATCATTAAGGTTACTTTCGTGGAGGTATTCTTTTATTAGGAGTGCGGCTATGCTGGAGTACTGCCAAAATTTATTTTCTTTTAGTTTTCTTTACCGCTTTATGACTGGAACTTGGTCTATGATTGGTTTTGTAGCTACCGACCCCGCAAAAAGACCTATATCGTCGTTAGAAATGTATCAAACGTTTTGTTAGTAATGTTTCTGTAGATGTCCCTTTTTTATTTCTAATTTACTTTGGTAGGCTGTTGAACAACAGGGAACCGCTAAATGTCAAATTTCATCGTGATTTCGAAGGTAGTCTATTTGGACGTTGTGCATTAAAATTCCCTCTAATGCTGAATTTTGAAACATGACACCCCAGTATTTTCCATACGTATATAATAGTATATCTCTTTCTTCTGCGTTCACACATTCCTAGTAATTAAAGCTTGTTATTTTACTGTTCCTAAGAGGCAAACGTTGTGAAGGAATTCTGCATAAGATTCCCATCCCTTTCAAACATTTGCCTATACCGTTACTTACATTCCCTAATGAACCGATTATTACAGGTTTTATATTCCAAATCCTTGCAATATGGAACTTTTTTAACTATTCACCTTCTTTCTTCACTATCCTGGATCTCATGGCAATGGTGGTTTATCAGTAACAAATTCTTGTTACCTTCTCTATCATTGTGGTATTTAGATTTTCGCTTGTCTCTTATTGTTATATCAGTTTTTCCCGTGTATAATATTGTTATATCTAGATTATTATTATTGTCGTTGTTGTTGTTCCAGCTGCCGCTGTTGTTTTTCTTATTATTTTAAAGCTGTTGTTCATCTATTTATTATAAGTGTACATTACATTTAGAATAATTGTTTAATCATATATTGATAGCATACAAGTTGACAAATTTTGTTCAGTGGTATGGATTATATTTTGCTATAGCCAATTCATACTCAGTAACATTTGTAGAAAAATATGACTGTCTTAGAACCTAGGGAAAAAATAATATAGAAATACTGAATAGAAGTAATATCTTTATTTACAGGAAAGGATATATAAAGCTGTCAGAATTTTAAATAATATACTATTTCTCCTGCTGTAATTTCGATGTCCTTCCGTATTCAGCAGATAAAACTGACAGGTGAAATAAGATTTTTGAATATAAAGACGGAATAAAATCGAAATAGTATTTTCCAACTTGCAATAAGACGTCTCATTATTAAAAGTTTATAAATGCCGATGGGCTCGAGTATACGTTTCATTAAATAATCATTTATATCAAACTCGAAATACAGCCAATGTAGATCCAAAAGCGTAATATAGAGAATCTACAGTGTTTTTCCCAAACATAAAGTTTGGTTAAATTTTGTGCTAATTGCTTAATCTGTAATACACATTTCTCTAATTCAACTAATGGAAACGCAACAGCATAGGATCTATTTAGATAAGAAAGTTCCATAATTTCCCAAATCATATTCATTGTAATGTTCATCTGAGAGCATAGGAGTTAGCGTTCCTGGTTTAGTGTCCAAGCTTACCACGATGATTTCTCTTTTCATTTAATCAAAGACGAGATGCAAAGCCCGAAATATTCGACTGCAAATTTTGTTGGTAATTCACCTTATTAACTAACAATTGCAAGTCCAAACCTATTGTCTGAATTTAGCATCGTCATCAATACGATCCAAAGAAGATTGCTGTGTGTGTTGGGCATGTCTTCCTGGAATAGCATCGAAATCACCCTAAAACTACATCGTAAAGTCTTTAATATAGTCTTATACGCATTATATGAGTAAGCAAATTTGATTACATGTAGCAACCCTGTTACTCACAGATCATCTTGATCAGATATAAAATGTTTGATACACTTCCAGCTCAAATTGTTACTACTATGGCAAAGAAAGTTATAGACAATAATAATTGTGAACTTTTAATTGAAAGCAAAATGAAACATATATTTGACATGAACAACATTTTCCAATATATCTTTTTTTATGTGAAAAATACGAGTGATAACGAGTAATTAAAAGAACTTATTTTTAATTATTCAATTTTAATGGTGTCAGCAAAATTGATTTATTCGGTGATTTTTAAGTAGTTTGATTATATTTTTAATTATATTTTAGCTATCGGAATTTCAGGCTAGAGATATCGTAACAGCATCTTAATAAAACAATTTACATTAAGTATACACCCGAAAGATAGCGTAATAATCACAAAGGTAAATTCCCCAATTTATTTTTTTCACAAGAATTATATTGATAGGTGAATCAAACAATATAACTAGGTCTGATAATTGTCTGACAAACTTAAGTATGCTTCTAAATATCATATAACATGAGTACGTTTATGCCCGACGTTAGCAGAGACAAACAAACCAAGAAGAACATTAACTATACCATTTTCTACACAAACATATACAGGCGTGGCTGTGTGGAAACAAGCTTGATTACAAACCACACGGTCCTGGGTTATTTATATATATAGAGGGTTGTAAAAGTGAATATTTTAATTTTTAGCACTTATGCGTTAAGTAAAGGTTCACTCTCTCATGGTTCTTAAATAGATCCTGCAGCTCATATCGTCAAATTTAATGTTTCTGGAAACCCATCACTTAATAGTATTCATTTATTTCACGATTGAAGAAGAAAACTGATTTTAATAGTATTGAGACTCAGAATACATGAAACGAAATAGCATCAGAATCGCCCTCAAACTGCATCGAGAGGTCTTCAAATTGGACGAGCGCTTTAGTAATATAGTAGTCCTATCTGCATTATATGATTTCATGACTGTTTGGTTACGAGTATCAGGTCTGTTGCTCATAGATCAGCACGATCAGATACGAGCTAAGTTGTGTAAATTGCATTTACTACGCTTCCGATTCACCACTGAACATTTGAATTAATGTTTTCCAATTAAGTTTGTGTCATAAGAAAATATAAAATATATTTTAACTGTATGTGGTTGTGCCACAACATCGATATTGCACTTTTCATTATCAGCAGGTGTACTCTACAATAGGAGGCTACATAAACACACACACATAAACACACACACACACACACACATACACACACACACACATATACACATATATACATATACATATATATATATATATATATATATATATATATATATATACTTAGATGCAACCCATTAAATTTCGGGTTCGCTTCGGTCTATGATCAAAGCTACGGCACTTCCCACTCGGTGTCAATAAATCAGCAACTGGTAGAAGATTACCCTTTAGCATTCAATCGGGCCATATAGATATTGGTGAAGGTCACCAATATTCAAAAAGCTACTGAACCTTATTCACATTAGTAATGCCAAATTGAGTGTTGAAATTCTAGAAAGAGTATGTTTCGATTTACGTTATTTGAGGTGTGATAAAATCTAAATTTTTGTGAAATAAGCCGGAATTTTTCACTTTAACAATTAAACATGTGCTTAAATCTGAAAGAATTTCTATAATTATTGCTATTCAGAATTCGGTGTGCAAATTATGGGTAAACAGAGGATGAAGCTAAAATTTCAATATAATTTACCATACTTAATTAAGGTTGGCCAATATGGATTATACGTGTTCTTCGACAAATGTCAGCGTTAATTTACAACCACGTTTGCATTTCCAAATCGAGAAAACCAACACATACTGAATTAACATCATTAGTGAAAAATCCACATGAATGTAAATTTATCTTCTTTAGTGATTTCTTTATTATGTTATGTGAGGAATCAGTCTAGTGGGAAATTGTTTTGCTGCGCATTTTAATAAAAATGCAATCATATGTAGAAGAGGCTACAAATTCCTTTTCTGTATATGTGCCTGCGCCCCCGTGCAGGTGTGTATGTTTGCGTGTGTGTATTGATTGACACATACACACACACACCTGTATGTATGCGTATATATATATATATATATATATATATATATAGTTGAAATTTACAGAAAACAAAAGACGAAGACAGGTGTATAAACAACAAACAGGTGTATTAATTTAACGCTCGGGAAGGTGAGAAAATCATTTACATTTCGAGCCTACGCTCATCAACAGAAAGGAACAAGAAGAAATAAACAGAAAGAGAATACAAAATTTTGGGGAACTAGAGTTCAATCATGGCCGCTGGCTGGACAGAGTTAGTTAGACAGGAGAGCTAGGAAGAAGGGGAGATAGAACACTAAAAGGATAAAAAGGCGATATGTACACACACATACACACACACACGTGTGTATATATATATATATATATATATATATATATATATATATATATATATATATATATATATATATATGTGTGTGTGTGTGTGTGTGTGTGTGTGTATATATGTGTATATACACACACACACACACACACACACACACACACACACACACACACATGTGCATATCAGACATATAAATGAAGGATTTAATTATTAAAATGATAATATCAGTTGTTAGCGCATTAAAAGTCAGTATATCGGTATAATTAATTTTTAAATATATAATTATGAAAATCATAATTAAGGGCGATGGGGGTGCAACGTCAATACGCTAGAAACAGATGTCAAAGGACTACAAGCCACTCCTAATTTTTCTCTATTCTTGTGACACAAGTGTGAATGCGAAGGAATAGACATGAAGATGTATAAAATTTCGGATAACCTTATA
>NC_142946.1:17140247-17207747 GCF_046866305.1 Octopus bimaculoides | reverse complement strand
TCTGTGGCTTTCTGGTTATAGAGATATTTGGCAACAAACGCAGTCACTCAATATATATATACAGTGTGAGTACGGTGTGTGTGTGTGTGTGTGTGTGTGTGTGTGCATGTGTGTGTATGTATGTATATATGCACATCATGTTTACATATATGCATAAAGTGTGTAATGCGATGAATCTGTGAGTGCGTATATGTCTGTTTGTGAGTATGTGAGGGGGTGTTTGTGTGTGTGTGTACCTATACATATGTATGTGCTTGAGTGCAAACACGTATCTTCATTTGCTGAAAAAGTTCCTTATAATTGAGAGGCCATGTTAAAGTTCTACAATTTTCTTTGTGCTTAAACATTCGCTAGACGATGAAAAATTAATATAATCTATTTGCTGTCTCTCTTATCTTATATTTGGAAACATGTTTAATGAAAAAGAAGTTGAAGATAATTCTTTTCAAATTGTTGAATTACAAGTCTAATCTAATATTCAGTTACCTTTAAATAGACTATTTCTTACATTAGTACAGAGAGCATCACATTTGTTTGGCATATCTCTGTAGAGAAACAAAACCGTTTTACCGAGATGAATACATACAAACTCATTGAAAATATCGTGCTTTTCGTTCCAAACGAAAAAAATGATCGCACATGTTATCAGCAGCACTATCCACATGCCTGGATCTAATAGAACCAATAACTCCACAATTTTCTTACAAACTGATCATACTCCTATTTCTGTATCTCTACAGATTCGCGTGTATATGAGTGTGTGTTTGCGTTTACGTATGTATTTATTCATGTTTTGTATATGCATAGACACACACCCACCCACATATATATATGTATGTATATATATATATATATATATATACAAACATATAAGTATATGCACGCACACATACCCACACACACACACACACACACACACACGTATATATATATATATATATATATATATATATATATATATATATATATATAAAATATACGAAGTCAATGCAAAAAGTATAAACAGAATGTATTATATTTATGTTGGGTGGATACGAAGTAGTACAAGTAAGATGTTTTATGTTCACGTATACGCTCGTATTCTGAAAGGAAAGACAGACAGAAAAATGGAGAGAGAAATTGGAGTAAGGAGCACAATTGTATGTAATAGTCATAACATTTATACATTCTTACGTGTTAAGTTTGTCTATTCATGCACATAATCTCACACATAAGTACACATACGCACATTATATTCATGCGCGTGCGTTTAACTGATATCGACCAAACGAGATCTTTAATTACTGACAGTGCACAACGGTTCAACGCTTCCTGGCACTATGACTTTGTCATTGTGAAGTGAACATGCAGAAGTAATGGTCCCAATTTAGAAAATGATATGGAATATTTACCATCGATTACCTCGTGGAAAATCTTCATGTTTTCATGGCTATTAATCAGGCCAACAATTGTCTAACTTAAGTCACTTACTAAAACAGAACATTTATCGGTTGTTGATATCTGAAGCGATGTGTATACAAATAAGATAGGAACAGACAAGTAGTGAAGTGTTCATTTTTCTATGTCACCACCGTATAGAGAGTTAGTTTCAAGATGATCTACTTGGAGAATATAATAAGAGTTCGTACTTGTTCATGCCAGGAGGATAGTATAGGATGTTCAAAAGGTCTCTCCGCAGTAAGTATTTAATGGTTTTCGGGCAATTCCTGTACACTGATCCTTCACTTGTTCCACAGATAAAAAAATAAGCCTGGCGGTGTTAAATCAGGTGATCTTAGTGGCCAAAGTCCCTTCGAAATAATCCGTGCACCGAAAAACACTTGAAGTAGCGCCATGGTGATGCGCAGGATGAAAAAATTTCACTGCGGAGTGACTTTTGGAACACACTGTATTAGGTATATTTATATATAGGAAGTCAGGTCATTCTGAGTTGAAATTAGTGACATGTTTGATCTTTGAGAATCCACAACAGGAAGCCAGTACTTATATCATTATTGTAAGCGAATTAAACGAAATAGTAATATAAATCTCAAATATACCAAATATTTGAAATACAGGATATTTCCCATAATAAATTCATACTAATACTCACGTATTATATATGCTTATATAAATGTGTCGGTGCGTGTCAGTGCATGTGTCACTGTGATTGTGTGAGTAAATTATAAGTATTTGTATATATTTCCTTATTCTATGCTTCGTTTAAAAACTGACACCAACATTGTAAGTACTATTACATTTCGTTTAATACAGGATTCCGACTGAGTTTCAATTAATAACCTGTTGATTTTAGTAGAATTCCCATTACTTATCAGCTCTGACATTATTTAGGATGCATTCATAATGAATATGGTAAATCAGTTGCACAAAACAGTTTTCTATAGAATTCATTCTTGTTAGACATACGAAGTTACGCGTGTTAAAAGAATGCGTAGCATGCAAGCATAAATATGCACGAAAGCACAAAGGTATCTACAATGAGACAAAAAAAAAGGTATGGTTCGAGCAACAATTAATATTCATGGGGAAAATAGCAAACTTTTGCTGCAGTTTAAATATTGGAAGATGTGTGAAGATGTATTCTTTGAACAAAATCTTCATCATTTACAGCTGGCTGTGTCAAACGAAGTTGTACTCCACATTAGAGTTTACAACCGTATCACGCTGAATGTACAGATTCTTGTCCGATCGCCGAGATTAAGTAAAAACGAGCCTAGCTGACCGCTTGGGAAACTTAGGTGTTCTAAGCATATTATACTTTAAGGCAGTGTGCTGACAGAATCGTTGGCACAGCGTATAAAATGTTTAGAGGCATTTCGTCCGTCTTTGCGATCTGAGATCAAATTCGTCATGGTCGGCGATAAATAATTTCGGGCTGGATTTTAAAAAAGTATCAGTTGAGCATTGGGGTCGATGTAATTGATTTACCCCTTCCACTTAAGTTGCTGGCCTTATGCCAAAATTTTAAAACAATATTAGAGAATAAGAGCACTGACGTTGCTGGCCTTGTGCCAAAATTTGAAAACATTATTAGAGAATAAGAGAAAATACGTAACAAGAAATACACAGCAATAAAATCTCAGGTTTAAGAATTTAAGATATCTAAACATGTTTCCGCATTGAACGTATATTTTTATAGCAATGCCTGAATGTGAGATTCTTCGAACAGTATTAAAAACATTTTTAAGGACAAGTACGTACAGAAAGAAACTCTTTTTTTTTTTTTATAAATTTCGTTATTTACAGTTCGTTTTAAGAGAGATTCAAAGCATAAATTTGAGGATTTACCAGAGGTAAATTTCTTCCAAGACTTTGTCTCGGATTTTATTGCCCAATGTGAAAAATAGCCATTATATTTATGAATATTTATGTAAGTTAAGAACTGTATTTCAACTGATTTCGCTTGAGAAGCGTAAATGCTTTTGAAATAATTTAACCTACTAAAGAGGGAACACACAACTACAAACATATGCAATGATCTCAGCCTTAATCGAGAAAGATACGACAAGAGCTATTTCTACGAAGACAACCATTGCCGTGGAATAATGTCTGCTTGCTTGTTTTTTTTCTTTCTGTCACATATTCATAAGAATTAGCATACCACATGCCCTCATGCACCGCCATTTATTTCGTAATTTTTTCGATATCGAATGGTGAAATAGATATTTGATATATTCTTATTATTTTTGTCTTATCTACGACGCGCATCAGCACATTACTTTACCACTGATGTATTATCTCCATTTAAATTCTTTAATAATACACATTGTGTAATGTATATTCCAAATGTAGATTATCAGAGTCTATTTGAATTATTTAATTTTTGTTTTCTGGAATATATTTCATGGAACCAGTATGAGTTGTTGATACATTCGGAAAAGTTGTTTTCTGGGGATTTCTTTATTATGATTATTATTATTATTATTATTATTATTATTGCATTGTTCAAATGCACTGGCTTGGCCAATGAGTACGTTAACATTGGCGTCTTTGATACACAGTTTCTTATTGAACAGAGACAGAAAAATGCGCAAATATCTAGCAGTCAGAACAATTCATTTGAAACAAAACGGTTTCTCCTGGCATAGAGAAAAAAAATATCACTGTTGAAAATAACACTTCAACATATATATGATTGTTCTTAGATAACATTAATATATACATATATATATATATATATATATATATATATATATATATATATATATATATATATATATATATATATATATATATATATATATATAAAGGCGATGGAAAGAGGAAAGAAGTAGTGGTCTACTTTGCCAAATGCTATTTCAGGATTTTTCGAAAATTCAGCAGAGTTTGAATACAAAGAATAAAAGCAAGTGGAATTACGCATCATGAGTCTTTCAGTACTCCTGTAAACATGCAGTCATATATATGTGTGTGTGGCGCCAACTTAAAGAGGTGAGGTTGATATCTGGAAGGAAGATATATTCCAAAGAATACAGACCAATATATAATATAATGCATATGTAATGAATATTTCAATCAGTGCATTCACAGATACTGAAATATAATGAATAAAACCTGCCTGCACGCATGAAGAAGGCGTTGTGTGCGCCGGTACATATATATATATATATATATATATATATATATATATATATATATATAAATATAAAGACTGAGAGATACACACACACACACACATATATATATATATATGTGTGTGTTTATATATATATATATATATATATATATATATATATATATATATATATATATATACATACACACATATATACACATGTATATATGTGTATAATTCATTTATATATATATATATATATATACATATAAATGTATGTTTGTATGCATGTATGCGTTTATGCCTGTGTGTCACTTTTCCGAGTATGTGGGTACATGTAATGCATGTGTGTGTGTGTGTGTGTGTGAGTGAGTGTGTACATATGTATGCATGAATAGTGATACATATAATCTAATACATGCCATCATATTTTAATATACATACAGATAAACATATAAACACATAGCCACCCAAGACAAATATGTTATCAGATCTGAAAAAAGTATGGATGGAATAGAGTCGAATTAGCGAGAGAAGATAATCAGATAGGAACGGCAAAAAATAGACATAGCACTAATTTCATTTTTATCTGATTTTCCGTCACAGGCTACTCACCACACACCAGCTGTTTCATCACCACATATATTTACTGTACTTACTGGCAAGATCATTCTCTATTCTTATCTCTTATGTAGAAATGATAACTTCTATCTCTTTCCCTATCTATTTATCTTTCATTCTCTCTTCATATTTTTCTCTGCATTTTCCCTTTTTTTTTCTGATGCCTCACCCGTATTTTATGTCTACTTAACCGTCTCACAGCATTCTGAATGCCTACCTTACATATCTGCACAATACACATGTACACCGACCGACAGACAGACAGTCACAGGCACACATACAAGTATAATTGTAAATGTGTGTTTCTGTGTGGTGGGCGGTGAAAGCGCATGGCTTGGCAGTTAGACTATTCGGCTCACGATCGTAACGCCGTGAGTTTGATTCCTGGGCAAGACACTTCATGACACTTCGCTCCAGCCCACTCAGCTGACATAAATGAGTATTTGCTGCATTTCAAAGGAGGAGGCTTGTCACACATTCTGTGTCATGGTGTATCACTCTGAGAACTACGTCATGTGTGCGCGTGTCCGTAGTGTGTTCAATGCCTTGAACAGTAATTTCACAGGCAGGCTATTCCGTTGATCTAATCAGCTAGAACCTTCATAGCAAATAGTGTGGGTGCATTATATATACATATATATATATATATATATATATATATATATATATATATATATATATATATACACACACAAACACACACATATATATGTGTGTGCGTGTACTTAAATCCCCCCGGACGTACATATATGTATATATACGTTTGTATGTGTGAGTGTTTGTACATATACATATGCATGTATGCATTTATCTAAGTATCTGTGTACAATTTTTTCAGTGTCCGCGTCAATTATTTCTTCACGTCATTCTAAAAACTTTCAAAATATTTTGTTAGCTAACAGTCCATTAGTTACAATTTAAACATCATTTCTTTCTGACATATTGTTTTCAATTTAAATGGCTATTTTAGTGTCTGTCTTCAAATATGTCAACTCTCTATCATTATTTGTTTAAGCAGTCTTCTGTTGTATATAACCAATCTCCTGTCAGTTGTTATCTACTTCCGTAAAACCAAACTATGACTTTTCATTTCTTTATCATATTACAGTTTTCTCGACATTCGATATAGTTCTCTGTCCCATATATCACACTTACGAACTACTACTCTGCAACTGTCTTCATTTATATCTCTCTGTCCCGCCTCCTCTATCTCTCTATCTCTTTCTCTCTCTCTCTCTCTCTCTCTCTCTCTCTCTCTTTCTCTTTCTTTCTTTCTTTCTCTCTCTGACGCTGTGTGTGTGTGAGTACGCGTGTGCATATATTTATTTGAATATATATATGTGTGTGTGTGTGTATATTTATGTGTGTGTGTGTATATATATTTATATGTGTGTGTGTATATATATATATATATATATATTTATATTTATGTGTGTGTGTGTTCGAGCGTGTGTGTGTATATCTAGTCATATACACTTAAGTACGAATGTGTGTGCCTGTGTGTATCTCTGTGTGTGTATCACACGCATATATATCTTGTCAGATGTCTCTCACTTTGTCTTTCTATCTCAATCTATTTTCTCATATTTTGTGAAATCATTTCTTTGTTTCTTTGTCTAGTAACACTTCTTCCAATTCACTCATTTTCTCTTCATCAATTTCCCTTCAACAGAGAACCACTGGTAATGTAGAAACCTCGTTATATTCCATACATAATTTTCTTCCTAACATTCTATCCCATATTTCTAATGATTCGTTATCTTTCCATCGCTTCCTATATTTGATCCAATCAGTCAAGTTTTCTTAGTATGTTCCTTCCCATTGCTTCTCTAATTAATTATTTCTTCTTCGCCATCCTTATATTTTTGTAGTGTTCAATCTTTCTCTCAAAATATATTTACTTGTTTTCAGTTTTCGTGTGTGTGTGTATTGCTCTCCAGAACTCTAATAAAACATGGCTGTTGCTAATTGTTGATATGGTCCACAGAGGTACCAACATATAAAGCATTTCTAAGGGAAGCTCAAATAATCAACTCTTATATAGCAAAATTTATAGTAATGTTGATTACCGATCGCAACTGTTGTTGTTGGCACTCCGTCGCTTATGACGTCGAGGGTTCCAGTTGATCCGATCAACGGAACAGCCTGCTCGTAAAATTAACGTGCAAGTGGCTGAGCACTCCACAGACACGTGTACCCTTAACGTAGTTCTCGGGGGGATTCAGCGTGACACAGTGTTACAAGGCTGACCCTTTGAATTACAGACACAACACAAACAGGAAGAGTGAGAGAAAGTTGTGGTGAACGAGTACAGCAGGGTTCGCCACCATCCCCTGCCGGAGCCTCGTGGAGCTTTTAGGTGTTTTCGCTCAATAAACACTCACAACGCCCGGTCTGGGAATCGAAACCACGATCCTATGACCGCGAGTCTGCTGCCCTAACCACTGGTCCATTGCGCCTCCACACCGATTTCGACTACAGAGATTATATTCGATGATATTTAGTGAAGTAAGTTCAAATTCGGTTTTATAGCTTATATTTTTTTTTCAAAACTACTGTGGGTACCTAGTAAAAACAAGATGTAGAGTATTTCTAAGTAAACGTCAATAGCAATGGCTATTAGTAGTTAGCAAAATCTATAAACCGGATGTCTATCGAATTCAGGTACAGAGATGATATTCCATAAATTCGAATTTAGTAAATATAAACTCAGTTTTATTCTTTAACATGTTTAACCAAATATTACGAAACTGCTATTGGTTCATTACTAAGTATAAATTATATTTCAATTTTAAGGTATTTTTCTCAATGACCTGATATTGCATTTAGCAGATTTGATTATTTTGAATTCTGTATTTAAGACTAAAATTCTGCTCACGGAATTTGGTTCACGTTTTGGTAATCATCCTTAACTAACTCATAAGAGCTACAGCTATTGTTTCATTTTGGTTACCAATATTTCGGTTTCACATATTCGTCCACGAAAATATAGCTCTTCTCTTTGATTTTTAATGCTGTTATCATGCAAATTAATTTTGCAATGAACTTTTTACGGATTCTTACTATATATGCTTATTGGGATAATCTCGGATCCAAATTCTTTACGATATTTAATTATTTAATGTAGAAAACTATAATTAATCCACTCGGTTGGCTGTATCTATTTCCTTAACGCTTTTTCATAAAACTTGTTAGATGGATTATGGATGTTCTTGTTAAATAAGTCATAATGTTTATGCCCAGATATTTTGGTTTTGACAAAATATTGTTCAATATAAAGTATTTCATATATATGGAGAGAAAGACACAGAGAAAGAGAAAGATGTGTGTGTGCATGTGTGCGTTTCATATTGCACAGTGTAACACCGGAGCGTTAGGAGGATACACAAATCATCGGATTAAATTTTACCACTGTTATTTCAGCTATAATTATCAGTTACCCAACAATGTTAAAGCATTAAATGATAGTAGCAATGCAATCAATATCGAAAACAAGCTTCTTGAAAAGTGTAAAATATTGAGAAATTTATATAAATCTGATATAATATGTAATTTGGAGAAAAAATTATCATACATATGCAACTCATTAAATCTTACGATTATTTAAATGTCACACGAAAAGTTTTGAAAATGTAAAGACAATTCAGGAAATGCCTTCAGACTAGGTGGATATATTCACAAGCAGTTGCACGACTGGAAATACTGCATGGTGTTATTTCGTGGAAACATATTCATAAGATTGCATATTTTATAATTTCCTGGTTATTTTATAGTTAATTTTGATTTGGCATTTTCCAAAATCAAGACATGAACGTAATTTTATATATAGTCCATGCGGTGTTAATTTTCACGTGTAAAAGCCTGTGACTTACTTTACTCTTTTACTCTTTTACTTGTTTCGGTCATTTGACTGAGGCCATGCTGGAGCACCGCCTTTAGTCGAGCAAATCGACCCCAGGATTTATTCTTAGTAAGCCTAGTACTTATTCTATCGGTCTCTATTGTCGAACCGCTAAGTTACGGGGACGTAAACACACCATCATCGGTTGTCAAGCGATGTTAGGGGGACAAACGCAGACGCACAAACACACACATGTATATATACATATACATATATACGACGGGCTTCTTTCAGTTTTCGTCTACCAAATCCACTCACAAGGCTTCGGTCGGCCCAAGGCTATAGTAGAAGACACTTGCCCAAGGTGCCACGCAGTAGGAATGAACCCGGAACCATGTGGTTGGTAAGCAAGCTACTTACCACACAGCCTGAATTAAAGAATAAACATATTTCTTTAATCTACTTAAATATTTCCCTATATTTCTCACATATGGGAGATATCACATTGAATATCATTGAAAGTCATGAGTTACATCCCTTGCCATCCTATTTCATGCGATATACTGGTAGAATTCAGCATCGTTATATAGAATTAATTTCATCGTTAGCATTGAGATTTGATATCAATTGTCATCTTTATATTGGTTTATCTAGATATTAATTCTCAAATAATGGCCCCTATGTCATGGAGAGTTAGAGTCTGCCAGAAGTAAAATATTAAATAAGATTTTTGCCAGGCGACACTTGTATTTATTTTCTGATTTTTTTTTTGCCGTGACTCACAGCCTTGCTATTTGGAATAATGTTCTTTCAAATAAATTCGTTTCGGTATTATTTCTCTGCGACAATTACTTCTCAAACGCATTAGGTTGAATTCGTGATAGTTACAGTGAAAATAGATGTGTGTGTGTGTGTGCGTGTGTGTGTGTATGTATTTAATGTATATACAACTATTTACGTGCACATACATGTAAACATATATTTGGAGAGAGAGAGAATGAGAGAGAGATGAATATACGTACATAATACACAAATACATAGGAGTGGCTGTGTAGTAAGTAGCTTGCTTACCAACCACATGGTTCCGGGTTCAGTCCCACTGCGTGGCACCTTGGGAGAGTGTCTTCTACTATAGTTTTGGGCCGACCAAACTGAGAGTACTTAGGTATATTTAAAGCGCAGAAACGAACGTCGGCTTGGGACACACCGATCCATGGTTGACTCGTACCTTTGTGAATTTATATGAGAAATATAATTTATTTTATAAAATTCCTGAGTGCATTGCAGACTTTCGTTCTTGAAAATGTTAAACTAACAAATGTCTGTTTTAAGTAATGCTTTGACTGTGGGTTGGTTGTAGCTTTTAAATATTTAATTTGTTCGTGAATGTTTTTCACTCTGTTTTCACTGTTTACTCTGCTCATGTATATTTCAATGTTTTGACTTTTATTTCTAGCAATTCCTTTTGGCTTATTCGTAGCTTTTAAATACCTAATTTGCTCGCAAGTAGAGTTAGTTTGAAGTTTTGAAAAGCCGATGCTCCCTACAATATCTTCCCCCTGATGATGGAAGAGGCAGAGAACGTGCTGCTTTCTGATTGGCTGAAAATGATCAAAGTTTGAACACCTGTAACATATTGGCAAATTTCTTCTAGAATAAATGAATAGCAAATTCGGATTCAGTGTCATTTTTTTTAAAGTTAATGGTAAACTGTGTCGGAAACCACAAAGAGAAGAAGGAGATGGATATGAAGAAGGAGGTGAAGAAAGAGATGAAAAAGAACAGACGAAGAAGAAAAGAAGAGGAAGAAGGAAGTAGAAGAAAAAGAAGACTAAGAAGAAAAGTAGAAGAGGAAGAAGAAAAGAAGAGTAAGAAGAAGAAGACAACAGCAATAATGATCATAATCCTTTCTACTATAAGCACAGGGCCTGAAATTTGCGGAGAGGAGACTAGTCGAGTTCATCGACCCAGTGTATCACTGGTACTTAATTTATCGATCTCGAAAGGATAAAAGGTAAAGTCGAACTCGTTGGAATTTGAACCCAGGATATAAAGACGGACGAAATACCGCTAGGAATTTCATCCGGCATGCCATAGATTCTGCCAATTCGCCGCCTTAATCAGCATAATAATAATGATTTCAAATTTTGGTACAAGGCCACTAATTTTGTGGGGAGAGGATAAGCCGATTACATCGACATTAGAGTTCAACAGGTAGTTAATTTCTCAACCCGTAAGGATGAAAGGCAAAGTTGACCTTGGCGGAATTTGAACTCAGATTTTCACTCTTGTAATTTTGAGGGGCGAGTATTGAACAGTTCCATCGACCCTGGTACATGATTGCTATTATAATTTATCGATTCCAGAAGAAAGAAAAAAACAAGGTTGCGATTGCCCGGATTTAAAATCAATAGGCAAAGAAGCCGAACGAATATGACAAAGGCGATGTAACACAATGAAAAAAAAAAAAATATTATGAATGAAATAACACCGTGCCACAGCTGAGTCATATCGATATTTAAAGCTGAAAATATTCCGAATTGCAATTTAGTGTAGTTTCATCTGTCAAAACATCAACATGGTAATGAGAATCTTTTAAAGAATGCATAGCAGAAAGATTTGTATTTGCATTTATGAATCTTATGAAATATTATCTAATTTCTCTATTCTTACTCACCCTCATGTAAATCTGATATCATATAGTATGCATAAACGATTTGGGGAAATCAGATATTTTAAATTCGTGTATCAGAGCGAAATGGTGGAGAAAAAGTATATAGCAGTGAATTCACTCTTTCTAAGATATTCTTATGATTTCATAGAAAACAACGATGCTATGCATACAAATGGTTTCTTTTTAACCTACTGTTTTCTAAATAATTTAACATAACTTCTCTCTTATAGGTTAGATCTATCTTCTTCAACAATATAACATAGTTTTTATCCTGCTTCAAATCAACTAATCCATTTAAGAGTTTAATTCTAGTAATCCACCTCTCGTGAATGCCACACGTACACGCAAACACATACATACACGAACACACACGCACAAACATACACACACATATATATGTATACATGTGTGTGTATTCTTCTTATTTAAACTTGTTTCTTTTCATATATATATGTGTGTGTGTGTGTTTGTGTGGGTGTGTGTGTATGTGTGTGTGTGCGTAATCACATTGAATAATAAGACTTGAACAAACAATCGAACATTAAAAATGGCAATAACAAAACAAGAGGATGTACTCATGGGATGTATTACTTTTACGCTCAGACAGGGTGGAAAGAAGAGTAAGTCTATAATGTTTCGCGCATAGCACATGTATAACTCCATGTCTCCCTCCCTCTCTCCCTCTCTCTCTCTTTCTCTCTCTCTATCTCTCTCTCTCTCTCTCTCTCTCATCGTCTATATTTCTATCTACTTCTTTTGGCATTTTAAATATATCTGCACAATAAAAAGCGGGGAGCTGGCAGGATATCTAGCACAGCGGACTGCATTTCATCAGTCTTTACTTTCTGAGTTAAAATTCCGTCGAGGTCGACTTTGCTTTTCATCCTTTCGGGGTCGACAAGATAAGTAGCAATAGAATACTTGGTCGATCTAATCGACCAACAGCCTCCCCCGAAACTGCTACCCTCATGCTAAATTTGAAACTGATATTTATAATCATTTGATATCTATCACACAAACATCTCCACATCTCCTTAAATATTCATATATATGTTAAGGTATTTATAATCACACACACGTCTAAAGATTTATATATATATATATATATATATATATATATATATATATACATATATAGTATATACATATATACATACATACATGAATGTGTTTGTGTGTGTGTGAGAGAGAGTGATGTATCTTTTAATAAGGCTATAATATATGAATTACTACCGCACGCAACATATATCGTTAGGATGTTAGAAATTATAAAGAAATTTATCGCATTACGTAAATAAAATCTTGGTCATCCATCTGATATAGTACAGTCCGTGAAACTTCATCTAATGGAACCATGGCAGCGTAAATTCCTAGAATAAATGGAATCTTTGAGAAAATATTGAACAGCAACTGTAGAAAGAGATAAAGAGAGTGTATGTATGTGTGTAGGTGCGAACCACTGTAACACTTACATATGCGTGTGTGTACGTGCGTATGCGGGCGGGTCTGTGTGTGTGTGTGTGTGTGTGTGTGTGTGTGTGTGTGTGTGTGTGTGTGTACGTAAGTATATATGCCATCACACCATTACTCTTGTTTTGTCTCCAATCCTTTTAATACAACAGGGTTACTCTGAAAAATATCTGTTTGTGCAACAGAACATTTATCTCCAAACTATTAGATACGTTTTGCGTTTTCTCTCCTTTGTTCATCAACACACTTGCTATCATCTAACACAAACTCTTCAGAAAAGGCATTTACAGATTGTACTTACGTCCTTCATTTTCTTATATTTACATAGCTTTCAACAAAACCCGTATTTCTGATCAGCCGCCTTCTCCATTTTCTCTCCACCATCTCTCCCCCTCTCTCTCTCTCTCCACCATCTCTCTCTCTACCATCTCTCCCCCCTCTCTCTCTCTGCCCCTTGGGTATCTCTACCTCCCTTTCGTCACTCTTATTTTCCTTTTACTTATTTCTCTTTTACTCCTTTTTACTTTATTTTGTTCCTTGTTCTTTCATATCTGCTAAATTGTCAGCATTTCTAAGTTTTCCTTCACCAGCTATCTTTCTTTATTTGTTTATGCAATTTTTTTTTTTCATATCTTTTCGTCTTTTTACTTTCTGCTTCATCGCCTTTTTACCTCCTTTTCTGTATATCTGGAATTGTTCCCTCGACCGCTATATTTTTCCTTTATATCGATCTATTCTCATTTAGCGTATTGCATTCTCTGTCTGTATATTTGTCTATCTGTATGTCTGTAGTAAAACAGTCTCTATCTCACATTCTCTTCACTTTTTCTCCTGCATTTATCCGCACACATATTTTTTAAAGATATCTGAATATCTGTATGCTTGTATGTATATATACATATATATATATATATATATATATATATATATATATATATATATATGTGAGTGTGTGTGTACATACATATATGCTTGTGTGTGTTTTTTGTGTGTGTGTGTGTGTGTGTGTGTGTGTGTGTGTGTGTGTGTGTGTTATCTTAGTCATTTCTTAGGCTATTCTGAATCATATAAGACCGCACAATTTCCCCTTTGCTTATTAATGTCCTTGTCTCTCTTCATTTCTCTTTCATTTGTCTTTCGTTCCCACAGTAAACAAACTTACTTTCGCTCGCCATATACAGTTCTTTTCTCTCTCTTATACATCCCACATATCACAACTTTTAACATATATTGCCCCTTTTGCACGGAATTCCATTAATAACCTTTCTTTGAAACAGTAATGCTTCAGTAAAAGCTTTTATACATATTTTTTTTAATGTTTTCTCTAGTTTCAGATATTAGACTTTAGCCATGTTAGGGTACAACCTTCAAGAGCTGTGGATGATCGTATAGACTCTACTTCTTCAACAGACAATATAGTTGTGACCGTATCTGGTTAAATTCCCTTTTTATCCATCTGAATATTTTCCTGTACTATCTCTCTCCTCTCCTCCCACTCACACACCCATCCATATTCAAAACCTAATTACTTACATGGTCATTCACTACCACTGCCTAGTTCTGCCGTTCTTTTATCATTCTCTCACTGTTCACATATTAATATGGCGGCGGCACTTAGTATTTGCCGTTTTCCCGCCAGCTCTAACTTCCAACTTATTCTCGTCTCTTTTGTCTCTCGTTCATTTCTCTTATCGCTTTTTTTCATCTCTTTATCAACTTTTCTTGCTTAGTCTCCCATCATATTTATTTCATCTTTTCACACTCTGCTGCATATAATTCTCTGCCTCTAACTTTTTGTATATCACTATATCTCTTAATCTCTATAACTTCTAGCGCACGTCTTTCTACTTAATGTAGCATTTCAATATATATTCTCAATATGTCTGTTTCCTCTATCTCTCTTTCCCTCTCTCTTTCGGGCTATCACTTGCTATTTCTCTTTTAATTTCTCATTCTTATTCATCAAACAATTTTCTGTATATTTCTAGTTTTATTTTAACTTGTTCTCTCACTTACTTTCTTTTTCTTCCTCGCTCTCTCCCTCTCGTCCCGATCAAATTACTCCTTTCACTCTTCCACCGAACACAGTTCTGTTCCTCTATATTTATTGCTAATTCTTATTGAAAGCAACACTGTACAACAACATTTATATTATGTTTTAGTGGATGCTACACTGTAGTATCGAATTCACGTTGTTCTATTACATAACACAATTTAGCTGTTCTGCTCCAACCATTTTATTATACTTAAAAGAGAAATAATAGTCAGAACGACATGAACCCAGTTATGAATGCAGATAAATGAATCAAGCAGTCGAGGAATCGTGTATGCTAAAAACACGCTATAACCCTGATATAAAAAAAAAGGCAAGTAAACTTGATATAAAAGCTATATATCTGCTAGAAATAGCAGTCAAAGTCTGAATACACTCTATACAAAATAACAGCCAAACCAGAAATACGCTCTACAGTTCTGACAGAAATAGCAGTAAAACTTGAAAGTACATACTCTAATAATAAAACATAAAAATACATACATACTCCAATAGTAAAATACAAAATACACGCTTATATGTTTGATAGAAAATAGCAGTCAGTTCTAAAATACACATCATAATTCTTTTAAAGATAGCAGACAAAGCTTCGGCTCTGGATTGAATAAGCGACCAAATCAAAACAAAAAAAAATGCACGTTATACATCTAACTGAAGTAGCAACTACAACTCCATTGAGCAAATCAATGACAAATGACATTCCGGCCGTACTTTCCCCATCCCTTTCGCAGGATCAAACTTCCAAATATGTTTTCTTTCCTAATCAGTGGAGTGAAATTAGGAATTTTGGTTGCGAATTTTATCGTATCTAGTGACCATGTAGAAGCTCCGTAGATGGCAGAAATTGGTATGGTGTCAATTTCACAGCACTTTGTTGTCTCCTCCTAAAGTCCAAGTTGAAATATTGTTGCTGGTGATTATGCCTGTTACACACACACACACACACACACACACACGTGTATGCGTTTGTGAAGGCGCATGGCCCAATAGTTACACCGTCGTGATCACAATTGTCAGGTAGTGGGTTCGATTTCCTGACCGGGCAGTATGTTGTGTTCTTGAGCAAGACACTTTATTTCATGTTGCTCCAATTCACTCAGCTGTAGAAATTAATTGTGACGGTCCTGGTGCCAAGGTATGTCGGCGTTTGCCTTTCTCTTTGGATAAAATCGGTAGTGTAGACAGGAGAGGCTGGTATGCATGGGTAAATTGCTGGCCTTCCATAAAACATCCTTGCTGGGTCTTGTGACTTGGAGGGGAACTTTGTACGTGCAACCCCATGGTCATTCATGGCCGAAGCTGGGTGATTACTCTCTCTCTCTCTCTCTCTCTTTCTTTATATATATTGGGTCATCACACAAATAACGCGTATTTTATGCTCTTATTTTTCAAAGTTAACATAAACAAATGTCTTTTTTGAATCTAAAATATAGTGTCCTCTGTTTTCTACAATAGTTTTCCCCTTGTGTGGTAGACTTGCAAGGCTCCTCTCCCAAAATTCACTCGTCGGTAACGAAAAGTACTTCTCCAGTACACTTCTGACCTAGTCTATAGAATTCATAGTTTTTCCGTCCAAATGATTTTGAAGAAAAGCGGAATAAATGATAATCAGATGAGGCAATGTTCGTCGAATAAGGTGGGTGGGGCATTGCTTCCCATTCTAACCGCTCCAGCCTTTGGAATGTCATCTTCGATGTATGTGGCCGAGCATTATCTTGATGGAAGGACTCCTTTCGTCTTCAGACCAAAGATAGTCGCTTTTCTCTCTAGCGCTGACTTAAGTCGCTCAAACTGTTACTAGTCGATCTCTTTTATTAATGTTTGCTTTCGGTTTAAAAGTTCAAAGTGGACTAAACCATTCATATCCCACCAAAGAGATAACAAGACCTTACGTGTGTGAAGACATTCTTCAGCCTGGGGTGCCGGTGTTTTTCCTTTCCTTATCCACTGTCTTCGGCGCTTCACATTGTTATAGAGAATGCATTCCCGTCACTAGTCACTATTCGGTTCAAAAATTGTTCATTCGTGAGACGTGACAGCACAGAAGAGCACACATTCACTCTCTGCGCACGATTTGACTCGGAAAGTTTGTGAAGAACATATTGATCCAATTTTATTGACTTTCCCGATGCCATGCAAGTATCGATGACTAGTTAAATGTCCAAATCCAAGCTTCTCTGCTAGTCCCTCAACAGTTACGAAGGTATTTCGTTCCACCAGGGTTAGCAGGATGGCCTAGTCGGACTCTACAGATCTTCCAGGACGAGGCTCGTCTTCTGGGCAGTAGATTGGAGTTTCTGCAACCACCGTTGGCATTGGCTTACGCTTATTGTCCGATCTCCGTATACTGCATTAATATTCCTCGCACTTTCCGTTGCGTCGTTGCCTTTATTGAACTCATAAAACAAATATGCCGAATACGCTCCTTTGTAACTTCCATTCTAGCTTTAGTTAACATCGAACTGCACTCTTCAAAACTTGCACTAAGAACAAGGACAAGGTGAAAATAATACCTGCTTTCATTGCAATCCAATGTGATGTTGGTAGTTTATCCCATCGCCCTCCGACTTTTATTTCATTCAATTGAAAATAACAGCTCTATTTATGGGATGCCCCAATACACACACACACACACACACACACACACACATATACACGGTGGAATTAGCGACAGTTGTTGTACCTCTCCTACAAAATATTTGTTGCTTTATGACTGAAGGAAGTTAGTATATATCTTATACAGCTGTAGTGTGTATGACGTTTGCCTGGGACCCACTACAATGATATAGAGACAACACCTGCACCTGAGACAAATCAATGTTGATAATTAATAACCAATCGAAAATTAGAAGTATGAAACGCAATGTAGTGAAGCGTACGTGAATTATATAATACTGATGAGTTGAACCACCATTAAATGACCAGTATATTATCGGCCAGCCTGCTCGATTTAGTGATCCCATCAGATCATCAAATTATAGATGCAGTATGTCCAGATATATATGGGTAATATTTCGAAGCTTAAATCAGGTCTCTTAGATCAGGGCATTCATCGAAAGAAATACAAAAATAATTTCAGTTCAGCAAGAGAACTTCTACTTTCTCGCACATCTTTCTATTTATAGCTGCTAAATCTCTCGACCTTTTGTTTTAAACACTAACGATGAAATGTTCTTTGCTACTGTATAGTTTATCTACTTGATCAGTATTTCCATGGGTTTAAACAACAGCCTCAATTTATTTGCTAAATACATGTTACCATTTTATTTAAATATATTTATTCGAATACGTATTTTACTATTTAAAATATTTCTGGGGTGCATGTTCTTTTGAAATGTTCACATTTGTGAGTATGTAAATAAACTGCTAAATTTAGTACTAAATATCAGGTGTTACACGAGAGAAGCATATTTCTCGGCGGTGCATATTAGCTCTTTAATCATACCAAATTGTATTTTCATTATATACTCAAATGAACTTGGAGAAGTTCAGAATATAAACTGTATTCTCAGATGATCTTTGAGAAAACAACATTGATGTATGTTTTAAGTACACTACACACAAATAATTTTATATAAATATTGTTATGAATTTTGTGCCAGAAGAACGAAGTGGAATGCCTGTGATTCAACTGGTTGTTGAAGTAGCTTGACGTATAATACCACTTCAACATTAATTAGGATAAGTGAAAGTAAGAAAGACAGAGGAAACTGAAGTTATATGAGAGGGAGGGAGAAGTAGTAGAGAACAGAACATAAAAGGAACCGCAAAACAACTGAAAAGCTGAGGTGAATGGGTATACGTCGTAGTATTGCTTAATAGTGACATCGCTATAATATAGATTATCAAATACAGACAAATATTCAGACAAACAGATGGATAGATAGATGGGTATATAAATAGATACAGAGAGAGAGGGAGGAGAATGAGAGAAAAGAAGAGAGAGAGAGAGGTCACAAAAGAGACGGAATGTACTGACTAGCACCGTTTATGCTAAGATAAGAGTTAAATGAACTCAAAAGCCACTAAAGCACTATACTTTTTTGATCTCTATAAATTTTGCCTGTAGGTTCTCATTGCTGATAAGCCAACCTTTAAATTTGGTATATATATATATATATATATATATATATATATATATATATATATAATCTCCAAGTTTTCCAAATATGCGGAGATTTCTAAGCTTGTGAGAAATCAAGCCATGGTCGAATTTGACAAAGGGTTTTGCAAAGTTGAGTTACATCACGTCCCTATTTGAGTTGTTGAGCAACTGCTTTACCATTCAGTCATAATGCTGCAAGAACTGTGTCAGGTAATTTCTACCAAGTTTTAAAACATGCTGGGTTTCAGTTAGCAAGTCATTCTCTTGAAGGCATGCAATTATCTTCGGACTATTCGTTCCATGACATTGCTGATGTGTGAGGTCAGATAGATAGATAAGCATATAGCTTGTAGCATCGGCTCTGCTTCCTCCTTTGTGGATAGTACATATTATTCCTTCCTTTAATTTTTTTCCTGGAGCTTACCACTTGCGAGGATGCTCTTTAAAAGTAGCTGCAATGGTTTTGCAAGGTCTCGTTTGCATGATTAAGGATTGCCGGGAATCCATCAGGGTCAGCGGCTGAGTTTGTGTGTATATCATTTATTGTTAGCATTACATACTTTCGTTCGATTTTGATGTTATCAATTCTTACTACCTCCCGTTCAGTTTCTGTAGCAAAAGAATGTTACAGTCTGGTGCATATAAACGTCTGGTGTATGATCTCTACTATTTCGGTCTACAGATGAAGCAATCATCCCACAGACTTTGGCTTATATCTAGTACAAGATAACTAAATATAAGATAGATAGATAGACAGATAGACGGATGGATGGATGGATGGATAGAAGCAACATCTTGCCAAACATACCATCGAAAGTAATGTAAAATAGAGGTTGACCCTGGAAAATTGTAACAAGTGATACAACTTTTTTGTGCAGACTCAATGAATTTAGATACGTTTGAGGGAAAACATACCTGACGAGACAAATTGACCAATTCTCTCCATTACAGCTCCAAATAGGCCAATGAATTTTCAGTGAATTTCTTACACAAATACTTTGCTGAGGTCCACAACACACACACACACACACACACCTACACCTATATACATAAGGGTAGTGTATGCATGCTTTGGGGGTTATTGTCATGGTGGGGGGGGGGGGAATGTTCTAGACTCGTATATCTTTCGCTGTTCGACAACAGGCACTGTGTCATTCTGCCGCTGTATATTTGAAGTTACACACAGAGATATTATTTGAGTCGTCTCAGAACAATTACTTCCTCCCCGGGGACAATTACCCCCGACGACAACTATCCCCTAGGAAATTACACCCCCTTGTTTAATTACCCCCTCTCAAATATATTACGAAGTTTTAAATCATCATCTGTTGTCCTCAGGGGTAATTGTCCTTGTGGTGATTATTGTCCATGGTGGGGTAAATATCCTACACTTATTTGAGTAACTACAGGCTTCGAATAATACATACCGGTATTGTTTTGAACGAGTAAACCCTTAAAGCGGTTGCCATACTTTGGTCGCATGCTTATGACTGAAACCAGTAAAAGACTAAAAGAGTATATGAGGAAAAGTGCTAAGATACATTGTTTCGTTATAGGCAGTCCAATCAACAGAGCTGTATAACTTTATATTATTTTATATTTCAGCTTATTATATGCAATAGTAATTATGTTAAGGAAGGCTGTGCTTCATTTGTAAATTTAGAAGTGTGCGTTGATCGTGAGATGGTGAATGCGTATTGGGTGATAAAAGCTCTGTTCTAATAGAATGATGTGGCAATTGAGAGAATAATTTCGACGATGAAATATGAACTTAAGCAATTCCGATCGATATTTCATTATATTACTGTAAATATCTCTGATCCGTTAAAATAGTTTGGAAGTCTCCCAATTACGTGTAACATGGTAATGAGATCAACTGCAGTATATTAGATACATGTATGTATCAATCAAATATTTTGAGGCAAAATAGCATGTACTTACACACATGTGTGTATGTGTCCAGCTATATAACGTATGTCTTAAATTGTGTTATGGGTCTACGTTCATATATGTGCGTGTGCATTCATGTATGTGTTTGTGTGTGCATACATACATAGACACAGTAACAGCCAGTCATACTTATATGTACATATAATTACAAACTAAATCAGCTATTTTTAAATTCCTGGAAAAAAGTCGATACATATACGTTACAACAGGTCATTTATGTTCTATCACTGTTCGTACAACCCCAGTTAACCAAATATATTCATGCGCACTAGATTCCTGATAATAGTCACTACTCATGTCTATGTCTTCGCTGGTCGTCTGTCATTGTCAAACCCAATAAAGGGTGAAATCACGTGTTGTGGCACTTCCGGCCAACAATATTAGCAGTTCGTGTGAACACATAGAGTGACTCATATTGGTTGAACACATAGAGTGACTCACATTGGGTGTTGAAGGTACGTCATTTCACGTTATGTTTCGACACTAATTTACCTTGCCCTCTACTGTACTTCATATTCTATATATTAACATGCTATAATATATTTCATCATCTAGCAAAAAAACACTGCAAAACTTTTCATTGCCAATTTTTGTATCTGGTGATGTTCAATATGATTGTAAGTTAGGTTGATAAAGTCTAATCACGCCCCTCAAAATTCAGTGATATGTCCTTATCATTTTGATTTTCTTTCAGCTGCACCTTTCTCTCTCGCAGCGTCAACATTACCTTGAAATATTTACTGTTACAGCCGACGCCATTATTAACCAATGGCGATATAAACTAAATAAAATATATCAATAAACCAATACAATAATGTCTTGGGGAAATATAAAAAGTGTTTCCCCTGTTTCGGTCATTACATTTTGCTGAAGTTTACACATTCTTATGTATTTTATATTCAATATGTTGATTTTGGAATGTCTGAATATAACATTCATAGTCGAGAAACGCCATAATTTGGTTCAAAGATCATTATGATTCTGAAAAATAAATAGCTCTTCGCTGCAGGCAAACGTTACTATCTGCTATAATCTTAGATAAAATGTTTACTTTCTCAACATTTGTACTAGGCTAAAAAATGTTTATCTAGATATGATGCTACTGAATTTGTATTATTGTAATTTTAATTTGTCTTATATGATATAATTGTTATAGCTCCGTAGGACAGCAAGTATTTTTCCAAACTTATGTTGACTGAACAACCGTATCGAATCTATGCTGATGGAATTTCTCTTCATTTCCTCTGCTTCGGTGATTGGAAAATTTATAAATTTCTTAATTTCACTTTTTCTAATATAAAAATATTAAATATAAATTGTTATACGTAATGAGTTATCTCAGTAATAGTTTCACTCAGTGAACCATTTTCCGTTCCCAGCCAGAGTTAATTAGAATGTCTGTAAAATACGCTGCAATATTTCCGATTAGCTGTTTTCTTTTTTCTTCTTTCTTTCTTTCTTTTTTCTAACATTAAAGTTTACAGATTACTTTACAGTCAGCTTGTAATATTTAAAATTTAAGAACCATTTTCAATTACCTGTTGAAATTATATCCATTTCCTTTCACTAAATTGTTTTTTAGAATACTAGCTTACTTTTTAACGTAAACTTATTTAAACATTGCGTTCCCATAGGCTTAATTTTCTTTCGTCATTAGGCGTGTCTATTTGATTCGAACATATAACTTGACTGTTTTTCGGCGAAGAAAATGTTTATTTCTAAGCTAAGTGTACCAATGTAATTATCAACAAGAACATCTTTAATGTATACGTGATAAACTTCCTAGTTCATGTCCAGTTTGATTTCCTACAACACAAAATTTTAGAGACTGTGTCTGACAGAGAAATAGTTAATATACTTTCATGTAGGGACAGTTAGACGTCCGAAAAAGTGTTTTGCTGAATTTAGTTATTACTCTTTACTTTCTGGGTGCAAATCGAAGATAGAATTGCCTTGCATTTCCTTCAACGGATGACCCACAGACATACACATAAAAAAAAAGGCTATCAGTCATGTACTCAATGTTACATGATCGACTTCTCCCAACTCCAAATGTCCATTCGTATGTCTACATCAGAAATCATTATAATACTTACAAAATAAAAATTAAATATTTAACACAGACATCAGAACAGAATTATATTAGATGGCACAGATTTTCTTTGAAATAACTTTCAAGTTGTGTTCAGATTACTTCCAATTCGAAGGCAAAATCTATATTTCAGATCCGCAGATGTTTCTACTGTTGTTACCGCTGTTATTGTTGCTTACTACCGAAATACTTTTAACCCATAACACCTTATTATGATGTTCCATCCGTAATAATCATGTAGAAGTTTAATTCTCTAAGGTACTGCTTGAGAAATTTGACTCTTTTTTTCTATAATCACATAGCTTTCTACTTGAGATCACTTCAAAATATATTATAGTGTGATTAAATGGTGGATACGAAATTCCTTGTCTTTCAATGTTCTGTGTTCATCTTCTTCTACTCAAGATAATTTATATAGCAATCATATAATGAGATCGATTTAATTAACTCTATCGTTTGTCTATAACTGTATGGCTTCGAACCAATATGAAACGAATCGATATATGAAATATATTCTAAACATTGTTTGATCTCGTGTGAATATAAGACAGATGCAGCTGTCATTATGAATTTTGCCAAAAGTCGATCGTTTAAATGGTCTGACTCATTAACCATTAGTATATACAATTAAAGATCTTGACAAGAATAATTGTGATGGAGAGAATTATGGTGTTTGAAAATATTTTGAAAATTAAACATATATGTATAGAGAGAGAGAGGAAGAGAGAAACATAAAGTACTTATCTAACTGAAATTTTTGTATGTGTTCTTAGTGATTTATCACCGAAAATGCGACTTATCTTTAGGAATGGGGAACTATTATGTTGATATACTATAATATATTGTGGGTAGTGAGTTTTTTTTTTTTTACATCAAAGTAGAGGACAATTGCGGAGTCTTGATTGAAGAGGGACTTACTGAATGCTTAGTTCGAAATGCACTAACTATAAAATGAAAGGATAATAACGAAAGAAAGTACTTGGGGTGGGGTGGTTACACAGGCATTTTTGTCCAGGGTTAATAAGGCGTGGGACAGCAACACTAACAATAATATCTTGAAGTGAGATTTGAAATCAAGGCAAACTGTGAAAACTTCATCGGAAATATTATAGCTTTGTACAATGAGTGTAAGCGAGGAAAATATATAATTGTTTAATTCAGTATAATTCTCTCTAAATATTATCAGTTCGCACCTAACTACCCGTGGGTATCACAAATATTATGCCTCCCTATCACTGATGAACTCTCATAGAAATACACATTCCCAACTGAGCAGAGACTGTGTCACAAAGAGAGGAACCCACCTTTAGGATCAGAAAAGATTTTAGCTCCCCAAACCTTAAAAAAAAAAAAACAAGTGGAAGTTCACGACCAGAGTACTACTCCTATAGATGGGCTATGCTACTGCCACATAGGTAAACATATATGGCATCTAAAACGGGTCACACAAATTATCGCAATGAAATCCCTCCCCGCCACTGCCTAATGTCTTTCCGAGAGATATACGGTATTCTGACACTGCTCTGTCAACCGTTATTGGCGTGCTCAGAGATATTTGGGGCTGGTAGGACACGTGTCGTATATATTTAGTTAGTTCCTTCTCTAGTCTGTCATCCTCCTATCACCAATATTGTATCAACAAGCATGCCCACGCTAGTCTGCTTGGACTGCGGCTGTCACTATCCATATTTTTCCGAAAGGGATTCTTTACGCATATTTTTCGTGTAGCTGTCATATGTATTTAATTGCGTAGATCTTTCAGTGTCACAAACCCTTCATGTGGCATAATCATAGCAGATTCCTTCCTTATAAAAATCAATACAATATATTCACCGCAGTGCAATAGCTACTTTGATAATATAGTACTTTCTGTACAGTCACTTCTAAAACGTCGCTTTATTTTCCATTGCTAACACTAAACCATGTTTAGCGTTAGCAATTCAAAATTGATTAGACTGGATATTATAACATTGCTGTTGTAATATTTTGACGTAACAATCCATTTTGCTCTACAGCTCTGACAGTTATCATGTAGCTAATGTTTATTTCTAATGATTGATGAGTAGAACAGTATTAAAAAAGAACGAGAAAATATGGAGAGATGTTGACAATCTTATTCTAAGAATGTTAACATTTACTGTGACGTGGCTTCAAGATATCATATTCATAAAGATTTAGACGCCAAGCGAATGAAGAATACGTAAAGAGAAATTTTAGTGGAGAAGTTTTTAAATATTTTCAAAGACAAATATGTATAAATAGAATTAAATAAATTGTATTCGCAAAAAGACATACATTACACGTAAAATATGATCTACTAGTAAGAATGTCATCGAAAATAAAAAAAATATTTGTCTATGGTAGTTATGATGGAGCATACTATGGCAAACGGCAGGCAAGATTTACACAGCGACAGACAATCAGACGGAAAAGTGGGAGATCTCGAAAAAACAGTTGAAACGGGCGTTAGTTGACATGTTAGCAGTGGAAGATAGAAGGTAAAATAAGAAAACTGGATGCTGATGTATACAGACGTATAATCATGCGTGGGGCACTCACACATATGCAAATACAGATACAAGTACAGGTACACATACAATAATGTATAAGTCTTCTCACAAGAGGCAAAATATTTCTGTTATTAAATTAATGGACTACACTTTTTTAGAAGACAACTAGAAGGTGAAGAAACATACTTCTCTCAAATTCAAGATAAGCTACCGGCCATGATGAAATACCACAAGGTATTGAAAATACGTATTCACCTTTATATATTTAATCCTTTATATTGAACGCTCAATATTTCATATATTCAATAAGACATATTCCATATATTCAATAAGACATTCAATACTTCATTTCATTGTACCATCCATTTTTATATTATATATTATATATTCCATATTCTATATCCCACATTAATTTTACAAGAATATAAATAAAACATAAAAAACAGACAGTTGGAGCTCTTTTAAATAAAATAATATATTCCTCTATACAGATCATAGAAAACCCCTTTTTTGGTATTTATTTTTACTCATATATATATATGTGTGTGTGTGTGTGTGTGTGTGTGTGTGTGTGTGTGTGTGTGTGAGTGAGATAAATATGTTTTAATAAACACAATATGTTTTTATGTGCTACTGTTAGTTTCATGCAACAAAGCGTTCGCGACAGTAATTTTTAACGAGTCTGGTTTCTCAGCGTAATCTTCAAGCACTGCCCACAGGACATAAGCTAAAAACACGATGATATAATGAGAGAAAAAGCGATGCAAGGCGAGAAAGGGCGAGAAAGAAGTAGTTCCAATAGGTGGAAGGATGAAAAACCGGAAAACTAAGAAGAATGGGGTGAATCAGATTTATTTCACCTTTTAACCGTAAAATATATGGCAAGAATGTTTGTGGCCAGGAGTCTGATGTACAGCTGCTCAATCCGGAGAGGGTGGCATTTTCCAATTCGTCAACTGGGACTTAGCTGTATGCTTATAACTACTGAAAATTTCGGTTCTACAACTGAACAGTGTGTTAGATTTCTTAGGTCCTTTTTGAATCAAAGAGCACTAACACCGCCACCGCCGGGCAACCGGTGTTGATATGTTTACATGCCCATAACATGTCGTTTCGGAAGAAGCGTCCAATAGAATAAGTATCAGGTTTTGAGAATAACTATGTACTGAGGTCGATTCGTTCGTTGAAAAATTTAAGGCGTTGTCCCATAATGGCTGCAGTCTAATGAAGCAAGTGAAGGAATGATGACGCTATGATGATAATGTGGAGGTCCATGACAGTGGTGAAGGCGACAAAGACCTCGATGATGATGGATACGATAATGGGGATAATACAAAGGAGGAGGAGGAGGGAAAGGAGGATGGTGATGTTGAAGAGCAAGACGAAGAACAAAAACAAAGAAAAGAAGATAGATATGTCGATATTTGCAAAATGGAATAGGTGTGGCGGTGATATCGAAGATGATAATGGTAGATATGATGGTGGTCGTGGCATGGAAAAGTAAGTTACAGTGTTGACAGCGAGGATAATGATGATAATGGTGGTGGATGTAGTGGTGGTATTCATCGTGCAGGTAGTGGTGGTGTTGATGATGATGATGGCGGTCATGGTTATGCTGATTATGGTGATGATAATGTCGATGATGTAGAAGTAGGCTAATAATTTATTACTGGTTATCCTTTAGAGAGTGCATAGAAGTGATATTTGGCAAGAATGCAGATCCTTGGTTAATTTAACGATCGCACGAGAAGTAATCAATGACCTTTCTGTAGAGGTTTCTTAAGCCAAGAACAATACAATTCTTTTTACTTTTTGTTTCTTTTCTTTTTTTTTTGGGGGGGGGGGGACGGTTCCATTGATAAGACGATATGAGAGAATAGAAGAACACAGATATTTCTATAAACAATACTTGCACAAATACACACATATGTACACAAATACACACACATGTACACAAATACATACATATGTACACATATACACAGGACATGCATAAGTACAGAGGAGTTGGATTCAACCAATGGGGTATAGACATAAATTATATCTGGCGCCAGATATCTATCTATTGATATCATGTTATATAATTAGAATTATTGAGCAGGCCTACCGTAGTAATATAACGCGTATCTATGTTTCACTAATTGTGTATCATTATTATTATTACTATTATCATTATTATTACTATTATTATTATTATTATTATTATTATATTTTACTCTTTTTATCGGTGTTGTTGTTTTTACTGTTGTCCGAGAGAGGAAGTATTGGGCAATATACAATACGGCAGTAGGCTTGTTACCTAGTTTTTATTTTTGTTTTGTTTTTTTTCCAAATTCTGTTTATCCTAAAATGAAGGGTTAGTTTCTTATCAGTTTGCAGCAATGGTTATTATTTACTCCATTCCTAATAATATTATCATGTCTACTATTTGCTTCGGTTAGCTTACATGTTTCGCTTCCTTTGCAGTGTTTTTGAATTCTACAATTCATCTATCGAAACTATTTTCTGTTCGGATTATCTAGAAAAACAAAAAAAAAAGGAAAAATAAAATAACGAGCTTATGTTTTTGTTGTATCTACCATTACCGCGTGGAAGACAAAAAGTCTGGCTTTTAAACAGGTTTTAATTTTTAAAATGTTAAATTTAAAAAAAAATTCATTCTCAAGGTATTTATTAGTTGTTAAATATGTTTTCTTCATATGGGATTGCCTTAAGAAGTAAGAGACACATTTAGTATCACAGATCATCAAAGATCAAATATCTTGAGAAAAACGTTAACACAAGTAATAAGAGACTAGTATTAACTAAATATATAAGTGGCTAAAAAATAAATGGCTAAGTAAATAAATGAATAAATAAAGTACAAGAAACTCCAAGAAACTGAAGCAAATGAGAACTGTCACACGAAAGAATTGTTGTTTTGCCATAATCAACAGCGAGAGGTTTTCGTTTGATAGACGCCGAAGCTCGGAAAAGAAATAAATTACGTGATACTTAGGCTACGAAGTTTATTCTGTAAATTTTGTTTCCTACTCTAGGCACAAGGCCCGCAAATTTGGGGAAGATGGCCAGTCAATTAGATTGACTCCAGTACGTAATTGGCACTCAATTTAGCGAATCTGAAAGCATGAAACGGAATTCGAACTCAGAACGTAAAGATAGACGAAATATCGCTAAGCATTTCGCCCGGTGTGCTAAGGTTTCTGCCAGCTCGCCTCATGGAAAGCGACGTTGCTTTCAGTGCTACACTTAGTTCGTTATAACTGGCAGGTTGTTTAGTGCGTCGGACAAAATACAAAATATTCTGATTTCATATCTCGCTGAAGATAATTTTGCATTTCCTTCTTTCGAAGTCGATAAAATTACTACCCGTTGCGTACATGAAGTTACTGTCTTTGTGTCAAAATTTGAAACCATTATCATTTATGCTATTAATTCGTAGAGACATATCATGAGATAAGAAATATTTTTTAATGGTTTCAATTTTTCTAAGAAAACAAAATACCTAATAAACTTAAGACTACTGAAATATCACGAATAATTTTAAAAGGAATGATTGAGCCAGTGATTTTATATAAGCTGACAACTATTTATTCTAGCATTGTAGGAAATGAAGAGAATACGGTGGCACAAATATCCAACACACAACAAATCGGGAAAGACAACTTGACCATACTCAACGATTGCGTATTTTCAGACTGGGAGATTATAGATAAACGTTCATACTATTGTCAAAATCCATCAGGAATAGAAATGTCACAAAATCGATGTATCAATTGCAACAGACGACAATATATCTAAATATAAATGGAGATGCTATGTAAATATCGTATATTCTGTCATGGATTTTCCCCTCTTCCACTAACTTTAAATATCAGAATATTTCACTTGTTCTGTTTCGTTAGTTGGCGGAGAAGGAGACGTAATTGTCTATTTTTCAATGCAAAGTATAGGATTGAAAGTTGCAATCTACTTAAAGTTTTGTATTATGTATCGTATTCTTGAAATAAATGTTTTCTCCAAACGGATATAAGAATAACGAAGCGACAATACATAATACTTAGTTTTATCCAGATTTAAATCTGCTCTGTATTCCATATATAACGGCAATAACAAAAAACTGCAGGAAAATACTTTTTACTTGAGTTCATACTTCAATTTATGTTTTATCTTTAGCAATTATTAATTATTGCTAGAAAAGTATTTTAATAATAACTAAATGTCAGACACTGCTCAAGATCAAGGATTTTTGTCTCCACGTTTTACTCTAAACATGTTTCCACCATTGCTCGGAATGGAGCATGGCTACTGTGCAACATATATCGGTTTCATTGCTGCCAAACAAAGCGTCGTTGATTTAAAGAATTTGCCTTGCACAAGAAAAGACCCTTAAAATATTACCCAATATATCATATTTGTAAAGAGAAGAAGCCAAATTCCCAGGGCTGCAAAACATGAACATTTTACCACAAAAATAAGTGCATTACAAAAAAATGAAACAGAAATATATGTGTGTGTGTGTGTGTGTGTCTGTAGGTTGTGTGTGTGTATGTCTGTAGGTTGTGTGTGTATGTATGTGTGTGTATATATATATATGTATGCATGTATATATTATGTATATACATATACACGAGGCATTGCAAACAACACACGGCATGTATTAAAATATCGTTTTGTGTAAATAGACTGAACGATAAGAAATGCATATGCAACAGGCATGATATACATATTGCTTTGAAAACTCTCAGTACAATAGTGAATTACAAATACAGCTGAATGAATTCGAGGCTGTTGAAATATTTTCGTCGTTATGGAATGAAATGACGCAGTACAAATATGTTCCCGTGTGTAATTGATACATGAAAAAAAACAGAAAACGAAAGGAATAATGAAGAAGAGATTGCAATGGCTAAAAAACACAAATAGAGATGCAATAAGAGATAACGTGAAAAGAATATGAAAAGAGAAAATTCAGCATGATTATTTTGGGAACTGAAAAAATAGATGTTTTAGACCAGCTCAGCCCTGATCTTGCATAATTGTAACCAAAGCCGATTCATACCTGACCATTGTAAAGATTAATATATTTAGGTCAACATTACTTGGTGTACGTCATTTTTAAGGCAGTAAAATAGAGATTGTGGGGAGGTTTGGCTGATGTTGTTAGAAGTTCAATGATAAATACTTTTCGGTATAAATAAGGAAAAATTGGGAAATCAGGATCATCATTATCATGTAGTAGCAAAAATAGCAGCAGCAATTCAAGAAACATCTGCAAAAATATTAATTTCAGAAGCGAATGTTTATAATTTACAAGATAGAAAACTAATTTATTCTAATAACTGTGTTTGGTTTGTGAAGAAACTCTACATCTGTCGCATTGTGATGGCGTCGTAAAACAAGAGAAATAATTTATCTGTAAAACAACTACATCATTTGACTATTGTATCATATGTCTCTGTTTTATTTCATGACATATATTGAGCACAAATAACATACATGGCCTTTTCTTCGGTTGAAAGACTGTATGAAAGATAATCATATAGCTCATAACGTTCTTAGAAATATGTGTCCCTGTAATAATTACTTATGCACACACATACACACTCAGACACACACATATATTTATGAATCCCATATAAACAAATACGCATATACATACGTACATAAATATGTATATACATACAATGTCTATTTTAATGCATAACAGCTGTACCTCGATTTTCTCAGATTCATAGAAAGTACAGTAGAACTTCGCAGTACGAGTGCATCATAGTATGAACAATTTGCTGAACGAGCCAATACTCGTACGAATTTTTGTCTTGAAGTACGAGTGGAAATCCGGACCAGCAGACCATAGACCAACAGATGATTTCTAATTTTAAGAAATTGTACACAAAACATGTTTCCTTGCTGCTTTGAAGTCACCGAAAATATAAATCTAACCCTTCGTGAGTTTTAATAGCAGCACTACAACATTGTTTAATGCCTGTAAATCATCGATATGGCCTAGCAAGGTGTAACGAGGAGAACGCTGTATTCTGCATGCAAGAAACTTTGGCTTGCCACCGTATCGGAATGAGACATCGAGGCGATTGAGTCTGAGACACCTGTAATCGAAGAGATAGTGTCTCTTGACAAGTCGATAGGCCTCGAGGTTGATGATGGGAACGTTAACGATCTCGTCGAAGAACACTTAGTGTAGCTGATGACAGATGAACTCCTGCAGTTTCAGGAGCAGCAGCATTCGAATGAGGTGGAAGAGATTGGTTCTCCGTTGGAGGACGATGTATCTGAGAAGGCTATCTCTACGAGTGACATAAATGCTGTGCTGTCAAAGTAGCAGTATGTTTCTGATTTTGGGTGGTTTTGTGGGGCTGGAACATATCAATTATATTTAAATTAATTTCAATGGGGAAAATTGATTTCGTAAAACGAGCTCGGTCATGGAATGAATTAAACTCGTACTGCAAAGTATCACTGTAGTTGAGTCATTTGTATCCAACGACATTTCTTTGAAAATGTGCGTCTTTCTTCAATATTTCAGCTGCCTTCAAGCAGAAATGTTGCGTAACAACATGGGTCGCACATCCATCCACTTTTATAAATTCAGATAATTTTCCTGATGTATTCATATACGCATCCATTTTCGAAGCCCTAAGAAGGAATGAAATTTTGCCAAGCCAAGTCTTTGTGTAAAGATTTCTTCGTTAGTTTGTAATTAAACGTAACTAGAGGTTTGGTGATTCATATGCAATTCCGAACAGCATAAACATCATACAATAAATAAGATGCCTTAAATAGAAAATATGAATTTCTCTAGTGTGCTAATGTTGCTACAGTGTTACTATCTGCCCTATTACTTTTACAATTATCATACAAAATAGCTGAACTCCTATAAAACCAGATTGTTATTATTAAAGTTTGAGTCGTATTCATGTCTGTGGCTTCGAAGCTCGTCTTATAGTATTATAAATATTTTTAAACAGGGCTATATTGCAAAGAAATAAAATCCGTTGTTGGTCTGCTCGATTATCAGATTTACTTATCAAATGATCTGCCCTGCTTATTTTGACAATAATCGATTTTATACATGGCCAGTACCGTAAAGGGTTTTACTTTAACCATTTTATTAATTAAGGTTATCTCTGTAGATATGTTATAGAAATTCTAGCCAGCACTGATTTTTGAGACGACGTTTCGTATACGAGACGTCAGATGTAAACAAAGAATGAGATCCCAGATGAAAAACAGACAACGGTCAGTGCTGGCTATAATTTTATAGAATATCTAGAGAAATAACCTTAATAAATAACGTAGAAAGTGTAATGGAATCGCAGTAGAACATGGTATTGATTTATAAAAATATTTAATATACCACCTTATAGTATATTATGGTTGCACAAGTCATTAATACAAATTCGATACGTTAAAACGATGAAATGCCACACCGATATCGGTGAGGTTTGTGCTCATAACATAATATGTAGTAACGAAATGCCTCAGGGTATTGTGTCCAATGTTGTACTCAAATTTGACTTGTTCGACGCTTTTAATATTATTGTTACTTAGCGGGTGGGTTGAAATAACCGTTGGAGTAACAGGGAAAAACATGTTTCGTCATCTATTCTACGTGCTTATTTCAAACACCTCTAGAGTTAAATTTTTGTATCTGCTTTTACCAGTCTGGTAAAATAACGTGACATTCAATTATTGGAGTAGAAGTAATCAAATAAATCATCATCTTTCAAGAATTGCTGGTCTTGTGTTTAAATTAGATGCTATATTATTGCCAATATCTTGTTTTAATTGAACCAGAAATGAGAAAAATTAAAATTTAATAGAAAACCATATGAATCTTAAATTTATAATTTTAAATCTCAAAATGAATCACTGCATTCCATTTATACAGACGATCCATCATGTGTATTGCTTCAAAACTAATGTATTTATAGCAAAAATAACACTCTTATTGGCTGTATCTTCTGCATGTTATTCTTGTCTTTAATTAACAAGCTCAGGAAATTGAAGTAATCACTTCGATTCGGTCAGCTTGACAAATTGAATAGTCTTAAACGACTGTTCGATTTATGAGTGGATACAATCATCTTAGACACTGAAGAAATCAAATTCATTCGTTATTTCCCATTAATATTTTATTCTGTTTTTTTTAAAACTTAGCGTCGGAGTTATAATATTCTTGCTTATTAAATTGACTCTTTTAAAATTATTAATATTAACTGGCATAATGATGGAATCATAACCGATTTGTCTAAGATTGAAAAACTATATTTTTTTTCTGTGTCTAAATTGGTGATTTACTAACAATTACATTTCACGTTTAAGTTCATATCTGAAAATGAATTACAATGACTTATTTTTCTGAGTAGGATACATGGAGGTTTTAGGACGCTTGTCTTTCTTTCTTGGTAAAGAATTGAGACACTAATTATTAATGTTACATTTGCCTTTCTGGGAAATTATTATTAACCTCTAAATTTCTTCTTTCCGAAAGACAACTGTCTGAAATATATATTTTCCTCCGTCTTCCAAATGTCATTTATTAATTTATTTATTTATCGATTTATTTATTCGTTCATTTGTTCACTTTTGTTGCGGTATCTTATGGTGGCTTACACCACCTGTTATTTTCTTGGACTCCGTCTTTACGTTTCACATTAAATTGAATGATAACTCTCTCATACTCTCTCTCTCTCTCTCTTTCATATTATTTCTAACTTTCACTTTCGTTCTTTGTCTGTCTGTCTGTCTCTCTCTCTCTCTTATCCCCCTCATCCTAATTTCCTGCTCTCTCTTTCTCCCTCTCCCCCATTTATTCTCAATACAATGATAAGGAAACGCTAATGTTAACTGTACAAAATAGCAGTCATTCGAGAAAATATCTAATTAATATATAGATTAGCATTTTTGATATCTTTCCGAAAAAAATTCCAAAAGTTTACCTCAAATACTGAGTTCATATGTAACTGAAATCCCTTTTTATTTTTTGATCCTTCTAAAAGTGATAAAACGTGGGATACTGAAAATATTTCATTGGTAGATTCGTTTACAACGTAGGACAAATAGCTTGTCAAAATTGTTCCGGGTATATTGAAATCTGGGTTCAAATTTCGTACGTTTCACCGTTTATCACTAATGAATTTGTATATAAACTACCAATCATATGCCAGGGTCAGTGTTTCTTTGTCTCTCTTTGCTTTTCTCTATATCTCTTATTCTCTTTCCCTACCTTTCTCTCACACATACATGTACTGAAGGTCAGAACTGCTGTAGATATAAAATAAAATGGATACTCGAATGATTTCGTCTAACATGCTGCAACGATCATTCAAAGAGACTTGTAAATATGGCGGTTATGAACGAGGTTGTGTCCTGTGCTACCAAGGAGTTTTTAAAAGAAAAATTGAAAGAAGAGTGGTCTGCGGGTCATGCTACTTTTTCCTATTTTGATGCATGGCTGTATGATAAGATTGCTTCCCAACTACATGGTTCCCGATTCAGTCCCATTGCGTGCCATCTTGGGCAAGAGTGTTTTACTATAATCTCCGATCAACCAAAGCCTTGCGGGTCGATTCGCTAGACGGAAAATTGTATGTATTTCGATGTAAGGATGTATACTTGTGTGTATAGGTGTTTGTTCCTGCGTGCGTGCAGTCGTTTATGTATATCTTGGTGTTTGTGCTTGTCCCCAACCATTGCTTAGCAACAGATGTTTGTGTGTTTACGCCCTTGTAAGTAGCGGTTCCGCAGAACAGATCGATAGAATAAGTACCAGGCTTAGAAAAAATGAGTCGATCTCTTTGTATAAAATTCATGAGAACAGTGCGACAGCATAGACAGAGTCAAAATGGCTGAAACTAGTGGAAGACAAAAAAGATTCAAAAGGTCTTCATATTATAGTTTCAATTTAGAAAAAAAATTCCATTATGTCATTGAAATGGCTTCCGTAATTAAGTTAATCTAAACCAAAATTCAATGACACGAATATCGTATGAAGAATTTTCAATATAAAAGTCTCTATAGATTATCTCGTTATTTTTTGACACAGACAATTCTAAGACTACTTTTTCATTTTATACATGACGCAGTTTCAGTAGGAGAGTATATATTGGTGTTAATGTTTTTTTCTCTAGGTCTGTATCAGTTTTGTTAAAGCAGGCATACGATTAAAGAGGATGACAGATGAACACTTAAATTTTATATATCCGCAAATATATTGGCCAATGTTTTCCAGTACCATATGTATGGAGAGATATTTCAATGATGTTTTAATTCCAGTAGGATATTCAATGGAACACACATATTTTATTTTTGCATACACAAGAAAACCCGCCTTTGAGAGTTTTCCCCTTTTTAAATTGAATTAATATGATGGATAATGAATACTCTCTTATGATGTACAACAAATACTACATAACAAACTTGTAGTATTTCATATTCTAAATCAACGCCTGCTTTTGATAGATTAATATAAATATTGATAGCATAAATAAATTCCATTAAGCAATGGTGCAGACTATATAATAATGTAAATTATTCATTTAATACTTAATTATTTCTTAATGAACTAGCATTTATAATTCTATAAGCAGATAATGATATTCTATGGTTTCAATCCTCAATACGCTTAACTTTATCTCGGTACTTTTCGATAAAGATGTAATTATTGTTTAATTTATTTAATCCTAGTTGATTTAATTGATTTAACAACTGCCACAAAAAGTATCATTAATGCAGTAATTTCGAAATAATTAACATATATACAGTGGTGCAGTTTTGCATTTGTTTGATTTTATTTAAATGTCTTTCAAATATTTTGAATTCTATCTAAACATAATATCGCACAACAATCTCACCTTCTTTGTATAAAATTTGTTTAAACGTATATTCGTAAACACATATGTGGTTTCAAGATTTTCAATTTAGTGGATTTTTAAGCCCATCAAACTATACGATATATTCTATAGCTTTATCTACTTCGAGTTATTTTATTCCACATATCTCGAAGTTTCGAAGTAATTTTATATGTTGTCGCAGGCGTGTCGGTGTGGTAAGAAGCTTGCTTCTCAACCGCATGGTTTCAGGTTCAGTCCCCGGGCAGGTGTCTTCTTCTATAGCCTCAGATGGAAACTGAAAGAAGTCCGTCGTATATATGTGTGTGTCGCTCTTTCTCTCTCCCCCTCTCTCTCTTTCTCTCTCCCTCTCCCCTCTCTGTCTTTCTCTCTCCCTCTCTCTCTCTCTCTCTCTCTCCCCCTTGCTGTGCTTCTCCTTGTGTTTGACCCCACCAGCGCTTGACAAGCGATACACAAAACCGATTAATACAATAAGTACTGTCCTTCAAAACTATAAGTATTGAAATTGATGCATTCGACGGAAAATTCTTCAAAGCATTGCTTCAGGATTACCGCAGTCTTATGACTGAAACAAGTAAAAAAAAAATCTATTATATACATAAATATATGTGTGTTTGTGTGTGCGTGTGTGTGTGTGTGTGTAAGAGAGAGTGAGTGTGTAAGTCCTATGTACATCCTCACCCACTCACATACACTTATGCATATATGTAAATAGAGAAAATATGGCAGTAGATTCTAAGACAATAGCTTCATTGATAAAAAAAAAAGCACCGCTAGATTAGGTATAATTCAGTGTTAGAGTAAGGATGGGCGTTGTGTGTAGTTGCTGAATCAACCCTATGACAGAATTTCAACTTGTCCGGCTGATACATCTATTTTGTCTGCTATGATAGTGGACAATGTGCTTTTATTTTTTCAGGTAAGTTCATATCTATTTGTAGAAATTTGATTAAAAATCTACAGCTATATAATTTACCTCAGTATAGTATCACAACAAAATTATATTGATTTCACATTGACTTCAAAATGAGACTGGGAGTTAGGAATAGGTTGCTTATGCAAATTGGTCTATGTGATGTAATTTGCTCCTTATTAATCCTAAGTCTGAAGCTATAAGCATTGGAAATTTGAAGATAAAGTCCTAACACGGGATTAAAACTAATCCAGCTGGTATTTTTCACTAAGCAAGTAATAATCTGTACATATATTTGTAAAAGGTGTGTAAATCTGTCAATACATCGAATAATAGTTACTTAAAAATATCTAGATAATACCTCTGTAGTATGAGACACCGAATCGCTGATAACGCATTATGAATGTATATGTATATTATTATATACATGTCAGTGCATGTATATATATATGTGTATGTATACATATACACGAGTGTGTGTATATACATATATATGTATATATATATATAGGTGTGTGTATGTGAATATATATATATATATATATATATATATATTTATATATATATATATTCATATTTACATATATATATATATATTTATATATATATGTGTGTGTGTGTATATGTGTATATATATATATGTATGTATATATATGTGTATATATATATATGTATGTATATATATGTGTATATATATGTGTGTATATATATATGTATGTATATATATATATGTGTGTATATATATACATGTATATATATATGTATATATATGTATTTATGTGTGTATATATATACATGTTTGTCTATATATATATATATATATATATATATGGATTTGTACGTGTGTGTATAACGATACTTTGTGTATGTACTGGTGTGTCGCAGCACGAGTGTGTTCTTTTATGTAGCTTTCTAGTGAATAAATTGAAAATACGCATTAAAATAGTAGATTAAAAATTTCTTCCTTTTTAATGGAAATCTCCAGCCTTGAATTCCGATTAGTACATTACAGACACGATTAGAATTATTTACGGAGTAACATTTTTTTTTTTAATACTTCATTATTTCTGGTATATAACTAAAAATTGGCATCTCATTAGTCGCATCACAAAACTAATGCAAATAAATATAAAATAATCAGGAATCACATGCAAATATTACTAAATTTTACCAACTGAAAATCACGCAACATTTATTAGAAATCTTTAAATCGTGTTCGGTCTAATCACGAACACAAAATTATGCATAGAATCTGATTGCGTTTAGAATTACACTTTTGTGGCGTATAAGAATTATTTACACTCCAATAGACATTGCAGCAGTATTATATAAATGTTCATCATTTAGTGAGTGCTTAGTAAATGGAAACTTTAAATTTCTGTTTATTATTTTGATTTTACTGAAGATACATCATTTTAGATGATAAACCATTTGAAGTATTTCAAAACTTTTATTTTCAGAAAATAGATTCCTATACACATGCATCCACACGTAGTCAGATACGCACGTGCGCTTATAGATAGCGAGACAAACAGATGGATACACAGATAGCTAGACGGGCAGATTACACACACACACACACACACACACACACACACACACACACACACACATATATATATATATGTATAAATATGTGACACTTAATCAGTAGCCATGATCAAACTCCGAGTTTCGGATTCCGGGGTGGGAACCCACGACAACATATCATATCATACACGTTTCATATATAGAGAGAATAACAATTCTTTCCGAAAAGTAACAATGAATACCTTTTGGTGCATTTTATCACCATTCTACACTACTTTCATTTGCACATTCCAATATCATTTTTTGATCGAAAACTTTAGAAACAATTTTAACTCCGTTTTTCGTAAGAAACGAGCTATCTTATTTTGATAAGATAGCTTATTGTTCATAGGTGTTTTTCATCAAACACTCGGCTTCTGAAACACATTTCTAATTTGCTGTTAATTAAAAAATTACAATAAGTCAAGACAAGTTCTATTATATATTTTTGTTCTACAAAGAAACCACGTATTTATATATATCCATACATGCGTGCGTACATTCCTGCGTTTGTATTTGTTTGTATATTTATGTGTGATTGTGTTTGTATATGGATATATAACGTTATTAACCCTTACCAAAGTAACAATAATAATAATAATAATATAGGGAACAATATTAATAACACGACAAATAATAGTAATAGTCATAACAACAAAATCATTATTTCAGAAGTCAATTCCAAAAGAATGAGTTTTTTAAGTGAAAATGTGAGACTCAGAAACACTATCTACCAATGTCAAGTTAGTACTCCCCAAAATACTTACTTTTACGTAGGTTCTTCCTCTACACCTTTATCCACTAGAATTTCTAACCATTTTTCATCCTTTAGAGATAGAAGCAAACGTAATACCACGCGCCTTAGCTAACTAATTTGGGATCTTAAAGATAATATTAAATTTAAACTAGACTGGCTTATTCTTTCTATTTCTAAGCCATATGAAAAGGGTGGAAAATTATGTGATTTATGTGTAACAGAATTTCTTTTTATTTTATTTTCAAAGAATTGTCTGGTTAATAATTTCATTGAACATTCTTACAAATGCAAACATTGGCAAAAACATACATATTCTGCATTCAAATAAAAATAAAGCTTTTTATAAAACGCTATCATATTTACCCGTAATAAGTAAATACTTAAAATAGTTCTAATAAAACACATTAGTTTTTCCCTCAAAGGTTAGAAGATTAAAATTACTTACGATTCTAATTATTTATCTATACTTTCGTAATTTATTAACCTTAATTAGAGTATATTTTAAATCTTGATAAACCATTGTAACAACCATAACATACTAAATTTATGTACGTATGAACATACCGGTATGGCTGTTTTTTTTATATATACGCGTGTATCTGTGAGAGATAATGTGTATATATATATATGTGTGTTTGTGCGTGTGTGTGTGTGTGTGTGTGTGTGCGTATACATATTTAGGGTTTTGCATAAAATAGAAGTGTTTTAACTGATTTTTCTGTGTACATATACGCATTATCATTTATATTTTCACTCTTACCCTTGTTCTGACTCTTATCAATATTATTTTTTTTAAATATATAAATATGCATTTACGTATAATTTTTGGGATGTATGGACATTTTTGTGTAATAATGTATTTATTAAAACATAGGTTTGTTTATATATTCAAATATGAATGTACTTGTGAATAAGTATGGGAGCATATTTGTGTAGATGTATTTTTTATCTTTATTTTTATTTTTTTAAAAATATAAGTAAACGTTTAGATGTTTATGTATGTGTAAATATAAATGTGTGTATATGATTGCGTATACAAGTTTATGTGAGTGTGCGTGTCCACATGTGTATGTATGTGTATACACACACACACACACACACACACACACACACATATATATATATATATATATATATATATATATATATATATATATATATGTGTGTGTCTCTATGTATCTGTATGTGTGTGTATGTGTATGTATATATGTATGTATGTGTATGGGTACGTGTGCATGTGTATGTGTATGTATATGGGTATATAGGTGTGTGGATGAGTGTATCTGTGTATGTATGTACACATATATACCTGTGAGGGGGGTGTATGTATGTTTGTAAGTATATATATATATATATGTGTGTGTGTATATGTGTACAAATCTACGTATATGTATTTGGATGTATGCATGTGCATGAATATATTTCTCTTTATACATGTGTGTATATGTAGATGGATACATACGTGTATATGGGGACACGCACACGTGTATATTTGTATATGCGTGGGTACGTATGTGCATATGTATAAATGTGGACGTATGAGTGTGTGTGTATATATATATATATATATATATATATATATATATATATATATGTGTGTGTGTGTGTGTGTATATATATATACATATATAAATATATGTATGTATACATATGTATATACGGGTGCACATGTGTATGTATGTGTATATACATATATATATGTATTTGTGTGTATCAGTATGCATGTATACGTGTGTGTGTGTGTGTATCAGTATGCATGTATACGTGTGTGTTTGTGTATATGTATTTATGTATGCATGTACGCTCTTACACATTGATTGGTATGTGTTGTCCAACCCACTATCCGGCAGCGTCCAATTCTCTAACGGTTTTTTTTTTCAAATGAATCAAGTCATAACCTTATCCATCTATTGTTTTCATAATCGGTCATAATGTCTTACGTTTAAGATGATTCTCATGCTTTCCCTGATGAGAAGGTTACAATTTTAATAGCAAAGATCCCTATGGATCACACAGGTTGTAATCCTTTGAAACATATGTAGGAATAAAGTATGCAATTATAACATGCGTTTTCTCCAATACTTAAATTCTTAAATATACTCAAATACCCAAAATTTCAAGGAGTTCCTGCCTTAAAAACAGGAACTAAACCACAGTTATTTTGTGTTCTTTGCTACATTGGTTTCTATTAACCCAGTTATTCTTTCAGAAGAATTTTTATTCATTAAGATAGAAGAAATACACATAATTATATATATATATATATATATATATATATACATATACTTATGTGTACATATATATATGGTGGCAGCTGATGAAGGGGATGTTTCTATGTGGCCTGCTTGTTTGTTGCACCTTGTTTACCATTTTGTCCTTGTTCTTTTGCCACATCATGTACCCAGTTATGTATCTATATGTACATGTAGATGAACGTATATACATACATGTACATATATATGCATATACTCATATATTGTTTGTATCACGACAGAACGCACGCGTTACCTTTATACAGTAAGTTTTAACTATTTTTCTAACGCGACTCTCTCTCTATTTCTATCTCCCCCTCTCATTCTTCCCTCTAAAATCAACAAGATAATAACTATACATCTTGTGGTTATATGTCGACGGGAGGATTTTTGAATATACATACACATACATACATACATATGAACACACGCACACAGACATATGTATATAGATGTATAGTTATTATCTTGTTGATTTTAGATGTTTCCTTCATTCGTCACATCCAATAATACTAAACAATGAAATAGATACTTCGCCCTTTCCGAATTTCGATCACTCACTCTGTTCTTAGAGGAAGGAATTGTAAGAAGAAAGGAAATATTATGCTTTAATCATCGTTCTTTTCCAAATAGGAATCACATATATTGTTCAACAGAAATCAAATCATATCATAATAACGCATACGTTTCTCTTCTTATCATAAAATAATACTTAACGTACAATGCCAAAGAACATTATTTTCCGAAAATACATAACACCAACTCATAAGATCAAAGTAAAATAAAATTGAACGAATAGCGCTGATGGTGAAAAATATAGAGATTCTGAGCAAAGAGGAATTAATGAGGCTGCGGTGACTAGAATAAAGTAGAAACATTTGAATCCGTCTTTTCAATTTCCATTTCGTAAATTGTGTGAGTGAGTGTTCTTATAAATTTATGCATAGAAAGTTACACACACACACACACACACACACACACACACACACACACACACACACACAAATGGAGTTGAACGCATATGTTATTCAAATTCTTTTAGTTTCGACAGATGTTTCGAAGACAACATTGGTTTTAATCCAATTGATTGGATTCTGCTCAATCTACTATTCGAGACAAGAAATCTAGTTGTAATACGAAGAGTGATTTTAATTCTAATATTGACAACAACACAAGACATGATAAAATTCTTTTACAGAGTAAGGGAGCCAACCGTTATTTAAGCACATTTTTTCACTCTACAGGTAATTCACCGTTCTTTAGAGATAGTACCCCTTATAATTTGACTGGTGCTAGCAAAACTATTTGGTTTGTTATTCCGTACAGAAGACAAATTAAATCTAATCTTCCTTTGCAGTTCTGTGAAGCGGTAAGAAATTTCCATAACATTTTAGATTAATTCTCATATAGTTATAGTTGCCTTCTCCAACACAAATAATCTTTCACAAATTGTATCTTGTCATGATACCAGTCTGCTAAATATAAGTTCATTTACTGAGAGTTCCAACATTAATTTAGTTAATACCAGCCTTTCCCATAATAATAGTAATAAAAATAATAACATAGTTTTGGTATCTGAGGACAACCCCAATAATTAAATTTATGTCTAATAATTCTAAGATTAAGAATTATATATACCAATGTAAAATTACTTCAGGTACCAATGTCTATTTCTATATTGGCGCTTCCTCTTCCAAGTTATCTAAGAGAATTTACAATCATTATTCTTCATTTAGGGATAGTAGTAAACGCAAGTGAACAGGGCTTAGTAAATTGGTTTGGTATCTAAAAGACAACAATAAGGATTCTAATTTAGATTGGTTCATCCTGTCCATCTCTTTCCCTTATGACAAGGGCGAATAATTTTGTAACATTTTCAATTCTGAACTCTTCCATATTCTCTTCTCTAAGAGTCACCTTGTTAATACGCTTATAGAGCGATTTTATAAATGTAAGCATTGGCAGAAACACAGCTTTAGCTCATATAAGTGATTTATACCAGTCTGTATAGTTTGAACATTTAGTTCACCTTGGACTTTACTTCAATAAAGAAATCTACTTCCAAAGCTTTGAACATTTTTCCAGCCAACATATCCCTCTACTTATTATTTCTTTACCACTTCTCTTCCTATGGTCTACCTTTGACGTCAGATATACTAACGGTTATTTTTAAAATACTTAATAGCGTTCTGTTTATCATTTATGCAGTCATCAATAATGGGGTAACAAAATAGTATTCGCAAAGAGCAAGATCAACTTGCAACTGTTCTTTCAGTTAACAACAAGCCTTCTGTAGTCATTGCGTTCGATCTTCTGTGATCAAGTGAGGCACAAATTTTGCTGCAGCTCGTTTCATTCGCAGTTCCTCTCACAAAATTCGTTGCCAGGAGCTCCATGACAGATCAGTCATATCAACAATTATTTCATCGATTCTTCAGTGACGGTCCTCCAAGGTTAGTTAGTGAATTTTCGTGATGTTTTCATTCGTTTGTGGTGTCAACGGTCGCCCCGGACGGGATTGGTTTTCCAGAGACAGGAGACCATTCCTAAAGCGTGAAAACCCTCGGAAACTTGTGTTTTGCCCATGGTCATCCTTGTAAGTTGTCTGAATTATGGCAACTGTTTCGGCTACCGTTCGGCCAGCAGAAAACGGAATTTCTCATAAGCAGGTTGTTCCTACGTTTCAACCTTCGCAAAAGTCGACAAACTGGGTAGAGGCACTGAAAACAAAGACGCACTACGCGGCAGTTAGACTCCACCGCAAGACGCTGGTTACCAGACTGACACTGAAGGTTTGCATCAAGTGAACTACAAGTTGCTTGTCCCATACAGAACATTTCCGCTTAATTTTGGGTATATCTAATCTATGCCTTTCATTCCTTATGTATATATTTCTGAGTATATATTTTCAGTATATATATTACTTTTCATAAAAATTACTTTTATAGTAGAATCTACAATCAATATGTGGCGGTAACACTTTGCTGCACTTCCGATTTTAAAAGTTACTTGAAGAAGATTATGAGAAATTTGCGTTCATAAAGAATCGAACTAGTTTCTGTATTATGACGTGACTTTTCGTTATAACGCTGAAGACTATAATGTACAATTCAATGCTTCCTGAAACATTTGGAGAACAAACAAGTAAACCCAGACACGTTAACTCACACGTTCGTGCCCGCGCACACACGCACACACAGAAAAACAGAAACACACATATCTACATATATTTGTGTGTGTGTGTGTGTGTATGTGTGTGTTTTAGTTGGCTATATTTCGTGGATTTATCAGTCGAAAGAAGCTTTCTTCAAGAGGTAGAGAAACAAAAAGATATTATTCTTTTAAAATAGTTAAAACGCTCTATGTTGGAATTTTCTGAAAAGTATCTATTTAAACTTATTATTCACACATTTACTGTGATTTTAAGATATATTATCCATATGCCTATTTATGTATACACCACTATAAAGATATAAATACATGCATACATAATATAGGCGCAGGTTCTGAGTTCAGTCCCACTACATTGCACATTGGGCAAGTGTCTTCTACTATAGCCTCGGGCCGACCAAAGCCTAGTGAGTGGATTTGGTAGACGGTAACTGAAAGAAGCCCGTCGTATATATGTACATGTGTGTGTGAGTGTGTGTGTATATGTTTGTGTGTCTGTGTGTGTCTCCCCACCATCGCTTGGCAACCGATGCTGGTGTGTTCTCATCCCCGTAACTTAGCGGTTCAGCATAATAGACCGATAGAATAAGAACTAGGCTTACAAAGAATAAGTGTTGGGGTCGATTTACTCGACTAAAGGCGGTGCTCCAGCATGGCCGCAGTCAAATGACTGAAATAAGTAAAGGAGTAAAGCAGTATACCGGCAGACATACATATATATATTCGTAGACTACCTGATCCTTCATTTTATGGGTATACGTAAGCAGAATCTGCAATAATCTCCTTGGACAGGCCTACTTTCCTTTCTACATGATCTTGAATGTTTTCATTCTTCACGCTTTAACGTCAGAGAAGAAAAGTAATTTAATGCGATTTCCCAGATGAATTATTTCTTGGATTACGAGGACTTGGAGGTTGTAACGCATCTCATCGTATTAAGTAATATAATAACTTGTGTCTGTTCACTATACTTTTTTCATTCTTCAATCAATTACACTGAAGTTTGCATGAAAGTCGAAGGAAATCATAAAATATAAGTACACTTCCGGTTCATGTCTACCATTTCTTTGTAGCCACCTAAGATATGTTCGTGTCATGTGTGTGTGTATGTGTGTGTTTTTGCGTGTGTTTGTGTTTGTGTGTATTTATGTGTGTGCGCATTAATGCGTGCAGAAAGATAGCTAAATAGATAGACAGATATAAATATATCGAAATAGAAATATGGATATATACATACACACGACCATAATAAGAATTCTTACATCATACATACTTAAATACGTACGTACTTAATAACAAGCATTATTGCGTCATCGAAAGATACTAGAATGTTTTAGAATACCGTTTCCGTTCTGATTTTGTCAATAATATGATTTGATGTTAGCCATTCTGTGCTGTAGTACTTTCCCATTTCAAAATCATACTGCAATACTTGATTTGGTGTCAGATAGAAAGTAGAAAAATATATTGATTGAAATTCTGTCAAAAATATTCAATATTTATCTTCTTTGACAATGTTCCTGTCAAGAATTCTTCTTTAGCAGTTAGCTCATCAATTTGACAAAGAATATATCGCAAGAAATATCATATCTCGGTATAGCTCAATATCCGTTTGAAAGATTTATCATTCACGTAAGAAATTCGTAATTCGTCACATCTACCTCACACAGGATTAAAACACACACACACTCCCCCGCCCGCGCACATAGACATACACTCACACACACAGGCGTAACAAGACGATATACACACATGTATGCATATATATACATATATATAAATATACGTACATACATGTACATATACATATGACTATGTACGCATGCCTACACATACACACACAGATACACAATGTCTCCAACAAAAAGTAGTAAATCTTGGTTTATTCTCAGCGCTATTTTGCCTTTTACAGCATTTCCCGCCTGTCAAGTGTCGAGAGAACAAAAAAATATATAAGGAAATCTATGATCTGTGGATTAGATATATTCATCTAAACGAATTTTCTTTTCTATTCAAAATTTTCCTTTGCATTCGTCAAATGTGTTATATGAGAAAAACTAAAATAGTTCATTGTTCTTGATATATATATATACGTATATATATATATATATATATATATACACAAAGAGAAAGATAATTACATGCATGCACATTGGTATGTGAATGCGTACGTATATTAGTGTGTATTTATATATGCATATTTGTATGTGTGTGCGTGTGTGTATCTGTGTAGAATATGCATATATATATATATATATATATATATATATATATGTGTGTGTGTGTGTGTGCATAGAAAGATAATTACATCCATATACAGTGGTATGTGTATGCGTACGTATATGAGTATGTATTTATATATATATATATATTCATATGTGCGAGTGTGTGTATCTGCGTAGAATATGCACACACACACACACACACACACACACACACACACACATATATATATATATATATATATATATATATATATATATATAGTTATATATACATAAACGTAAGTGTGTTTCTACCACTGTGGGTTTGTCCTTCAATCTCCGTGAACCCAAGTGTATGCACGTATGAATATTTGTACATATGTGTGTGTTCTTTTTATATATATATATATATATATATATATATATATATATATATATATATATATATAGATATAACTGAGTATTATATTCATGTCAATCAAATATCAAAAGTTATACAAATGTCATAATAATGGTGAAAAGTCCAAGTTAATAAATCAGACAGAGAATTTCTGCCCGTATTGCTTTTGTCTATCTGTGAGTTTATCACTTTGATAGAGAAGGAAAATGTTAAAAATCAATAAACTATCCACATCTTGAAACGAATGTCTTGTAGTAGGTTTAAATGATATAGCTGGCATTTTCCTTTCTCCGTCTCTCTATATTTCTCCCTCTTTTTTTCTCACTCTTGCTTTCTTCACTTCCTCTCTTTATCTCTATCTCCCTCACACTCTGACTTTTTCTCTCTCACTCCGACTCACACACATTTCCCAATGCTGGCGTCTTGCGTCTCAGTACATTCAAGTAATTGATTGCACACTCTCCCATACACACGCGTATATCAACTTTAGACTTTTATACGTTGCGTTTCTATATATGCGAATAAAACCGTGAAAAAAGAGACGATTTTCATAGATATATATATAGATATATATAGATATATATATAGATATATATAGATATATATATAGATATATATATAGATATATATAGATATATATATAGATATATATAGATATATATATAGATATATATAGATATATATATAGATATATATAGATATATATATAGATATATATAGATATATATATAGATATATATATATAGATATATATATATATAGATATATATATATATATATATAGATATATATATATATATATATATAGATATATATATATATATATATAGATATATATATATATATATATAGATATATATATATATATATATATATATATATATATAGATATATATATATATATATATATATATATATATATATATATAGATATATATATATAGATATATATATATAAACGCCATGTGTGAATCTACCGATATAATATCAATTGATTACTATATGAATTGTCTATTATTGCTTCATTACGTTTTGCTTAGAGGAAGCAATCCTATTAAGAAAAAGATCTTTATAGCAATTTGGTATTGTGGCACTCTTAACCCTGTTCTTTTTTTCTATTTTAGATGCATGCTTCATATATTCCATTATGTATATGGATGTATATATGTATTTAAGTGTGCATATGTGTAGTTATAGATTGATGCACATACATATGGATATATATATAATGAATATGTGTATATATGTTAGTGTGTAGGTATGTACATCTTTGTGTGCGTGTCTATATTTGGGTTCGTATATCTATGAGAGCGTATTCATCAGTTGGCCAATATTATCAATTTCTTTACTTAACCGCTGTTCATATTTCGTTAATAGCCTTCATATTTTGATTGTAACAATAAAGTGTCTGGTTGCATCAATGTTATCAGACTGTCCTGGTCGTATTCTCTTTATGAATTTCTTATTAGTATTTGTGATTAGCATCATGACCAGAGGAAAGATTATTGGGATGCCTGACGAATGAAATGATTTTATTGTTTCAGTGTAGGCAAGGACTATGTGAAATGTTGTGGCTCTTTCAGCGGTCATTATCACGAGATTCAATTGTCTTTTTTTTTCGATAATGATAGCTTGAAGTCGTTTGATTATTAAGTTATATATATATATATATATATATATATATATATATATATATATATATATATATACATTGATAAGTATATATATATACATTGATAAGTATATATATATATATATATATATATATATATATATATATATATATATATATATATATATATGCATCTGTTCTACCTTTTTGTCTTCTGTTGATCTTATTTCCTTTCACTTTTGCCAGATATTGGCTCAGATGGGTCAGGTATATTATTCAATATTTAAATTTGATGTATTGATAACAAGTCTCAGCAAAATTCGAGAGATGCATAACCCTTGGTACATTTCTGCATATAGACGTATTGAAACTTTGCGTTCCACTCTTAACCGCATTATAAGATTCTAGAAGAAAATTTGGCTGTTGAAATTATCATAGCATATGCAGTAATTTTTTCTTATCTTCACAAACGTTTTAAGAGAATATCCAGGAGTGATGATGGATGTTATAACAAAGCAAAACACGTGGCTCACAGTAGATGACAGCAAATGCTTACACCTGCACCCACGCGTAAAGTATTATATTTGTTCATGTTATCAGTGCATATTTTATTTCTTCGTCGATGTATTGTTTTGAATGTAGTTAGCCATAAAGACGCCCAAATATAAGTGCATATATATATATATATATATATATATATATATATATATATATATATATATATATATCGTGTGTATGTGTGTGCACGTGTGTACATGTATATATATATATGTGCATATGTCTGCGTATAAATATGTGTATATATATATGTATATACATATATGTATGTATGTATATATATATATATATATATATATTTATTTATACATATACATATTTCAATGTACAACTGTAAAGCAAGGTGGGAAATAGTACTCGAATACCAAAGGTAGAGTAATAGAGTAAAATCATAACAGACCCTTTGGCCAATAACTGATCAGGGGTTAGCGACCATTTTTCTCTTTCCCGTTTTTTGTGCATATATTACTAGTATTATATATATATATATATATATATATATATATATATATAGCTATATGGATAACTGCTCTCAAATAGATTCAGAATAAGACATCAACTAAGAAGCACTTTACGTATTGATAACAGAACTACAAGAAGGCCCGCTAGTGTAAAAAAATGTTCCTTCTTCTATTTAGTTTTCTATAATAACTCCCAACCCATTACATTTTCAGAGGAACGTCAAGACTTGTTATAATTTTATTATACATTTTGGGCTATGTCTTTCTGATTAAGATATTTCTATATTTATATCTAGCTATTCCATTTAGAACATTCTATTTCCGAGCGTACTTTTAAATATTGCACTGTGATATAGAACCTTGAATCCAACTTTAGGTTAACAAACAGCTGATCGATATACATGTGTGTGTATGTGTGTATGTGTGTGTGTGTGTGTGTGTGTGTGTGTGTGTGTGTCTGTCTGTATGTATGTCTGTCTGTCTGTATACATGTGTATATATATATATATATATATATAATATAATATAGGATAAAATCTTTATAAGAATTTATCAAGTAGTCAGCGTGAAAACCCATAAGGAAAAAAACCCGTCGTTTTTTTCCGTAAATATATATAATTTATATAACGGCATTACTATATAATAATGCCTCACGCTTAGAGGGACTAAATAAGTCAAAACTACCAAACAATGAGCACATATTTACCGAAAGCGAGGGAATGCAATTTTTCAAAATTTACCTCCTAAAAGCATTTATATATATATATATATATATATATATATATATATATATATATATATATATATATATACATATCTGTGCCCGTGTATGTACAACATTTTTCTATGTAAAATATCTACAAATGTTTTCGCCCATATCAACGTCACAGCATTTGGTGAAAAGTAACTCATTGAAACCACTTCATTACTTGACCACTAACATTATTTCCTCAGTCATCGATATTCCTTTAAATATGTAATGAGCTGGTAGTTTTTGTAGACTTCGGAATATTGAAATATAGGGGATCATGAAGATGTGTGCGCTCACTATTCTTAATTTATGAACTTTCGACCCTCTCAAAGGAAATCAGTAATTCCTTACAGCTTTCATATATATATATATATATATATATATATATATATATATATATATATATATATATATATATAAAGAGAGAAAGAGAGAGAGAGAGAGAGAGAGCGAGAGAGAGAGAAAGAGAGCGAGAAAGCGAGCGTGAGAAAGAGAGAGAGAGGATGTGATTGTATGACTCATAACCCGAAAGTTAAAATTCTCTTATTCTTTTCGGGAACGAGTCCGATTCGAAAGCAGTGAACTCTGACTAAAAAAAGTTGCTCACATTTCTTTTGAACTCAGAACATGTGATGTAATTATCGTATCGTTTACCCCACTTCAGAGCACGAATCGCTGATTTGTTCAATGACATTACCGACACATTCTCCGATTGAAGCATCACACTCTCTTACATTTGATGTTAACTATAGCTGTCAATTCACTGACAAACTCAGAAAGCTATGTAACAAAATTCCGACATTTTAACAGTTCGTTAGCTTATCATTTACATACTTCAATTCTTCAAGTATTTTAATGATGAAAATATCATTGATAATATTAATATGCTCCGTAAATCTTCAAGCAAAGGAATTCAGAATACAGCGCTTCTGTAAAGTGATCTAATCCAGCGTAATTCACCATCATTCATCGCTGTACATGTGATCTGTTTGCTTTTATAAGCATTTTTCTGCCAACATATCATCTGCTGACTATTTTGAAAAAGAAAGAAAAATTATTTTATTACACTTTCCACTCTTCTTCTAAACTCCAGTAATGTTCCATCAGCATAGTGCACGTGTACCTTTAACGAGTAAATAGCATTGTTAATATTTATAATACTATGATAATAGTATTAATAATACTATTATTAATAAATTTGATTATACAGATGAGGTCACAAATGGCGGATGGTTTTAAAAGTTTGGAGATTTGAAGTTAAAGCATAAGTATATACAGTTCAATACTGCAAGTTTATTATATCATTGATATATTGATTGTTCGTATCATCTTAATATCGTGACAAATTCAGGTATCTTAGGATAGCGTATGGCCGATTTAATACTTAGATATAAAATAGTATGCAACTTAAGTGCAACTCAAATCCAAACTGCAACACACAATGTAATTCAAGATTTATGCAAGAGAATTGGTAGCGGAAGATGTATTTTGTGGGGACGGAAGAAACTGAGGTTTCGGAGTTATCAATTCATCTGAAAAAAGCAATTTTCTTTGTATTACACTACGGATTAGCACTGTGCTTTAGAATGCTTTTCTTTCCAGTGTATATGATCTACTCTGTACTCATAAATATTGATACTAAAAAGTAATTAATCCATCATTCTACGGTCTCTAATTTTTAATTATGTTGCGTAAGAAATAACTCTTGCAAATCGATATATAATAACCACTAAATATTTACAAATATTAGATTTTATAGTCACCGTTCTCAGTGTTCGCTTCAGCCATTTCTATAAGACAAATTCATTAAACTTCTAACTCATGCAGTAGGAGATTTTCAGCGTCATTGACCGTGATGCTATGTTGTTTGGAAATAAGTTTATTATTTCTCGGGTGTAGAATCTTTTTACACCATTATATATATATATATATATATATATATATATATATATATATATATATATATATATATACATATATATATATATAAAGAGAGAGATAGAGGAGACAGAATCAGGTATAGGGAAAAAAGAAGCAGATAAAGAGAAAGAAGTGAAATAAAAACAGGAGATAATATGGCAGATTCAACAAGAAAACGTACGGTTTATTTTATTTAATGGGAAGCCATAATTTTATTTGATTAACTATCGCTTAACTTAATATCTGTCATATGCTGCAATTATATATGGTTGGATAAATGTCTGAGTATTTTTTTATCTTACCGGTTCAATAAACTCTAATTTCACGTACTTAAATAGAAATATGTACTATTTTTATAGGTGCAGCTAACATCTAGAAATGATATGAACGCTGAATAATTAATGAGAGTTACGCTGATTTTGTCAATGCAATTTCACTTCAATGAAATTCCAATTCATTAAGAAGATGTATTTACTAGAGAGCAATGCTGGCTTTTACATAAGAATTAACAATCCTCATTCAAATTGCATACATCTGCGAGTTATAATCGCAGCCTCCACCACCTCTCTATTTGTTCTGCTTCTTTAATATCTGGGTGTTTCTATATAGGTTGTTGTGTCTTTACTATTTTATTCATATCTATAATGAAGCTTGCCTATTCTCTAACTAATCGATTATATAAGATGGACTGGAAAATTCTCATTATTTCTGAAGTCATACATGTTACAGATATACGACAATCTTATAATAATAAAACAGTGACTGCTTATGTTGTTCCTGATGACACGCTCCATGTCATATGTAGGTTAGCAGAAGTATTTCAGACTTTTGAGAATTTGTGATAAGTATAATTGGCTTCTGTTTCCAGCATATCCTGCGACCATGTATGTCCACTCAATGTCTCGACTTCACAAATCATATCTATTAGCTATTGCTGACATATGTTATTATTCTTCAATAAATTTGCATTTCTGGAAGTGGAATTATTTCGACTAAATTTCGCCACTTGGTCTTCATGTTTATCACACCCGAGTCCTATTTTTTTAAAAATCGTCCCAGGTATACTCTGCCTCCTTGAGTTCTACGTGTAGATAGTTCTTTGGTGACCTCGTCTATTATCTTAGGGGTTTCGTGTAAGGCTTATGCGGTAACATTCATTATTCTTTTATTATTCTTTCTTTTGTTTAGCAATGTCCTAAGCCAAAGATTCATATTATTCAACATTTTTACCTAGATTTTACTAAAATACGGCTGTTTAAGCTTAGGATATCAAGTTTTTTATGTTTTTTTTTTCTTAAATATATATAAGATTATCAATCACGAGGTGGATGAGGATAAATTCCTCCAGAATGTGAGACATTACGAAGACAAGGAAGCTACGTCAATCCTATTAAATGAGAAGTGTGAAGTAATCTAACAATTCAAAAAGCATACCAGCTGTGTCAGCTAAAAATACTAGCCATAAGTTTACGTGAATCGTGGATATCACAACTTCTAATGTTCGATTCTTTATAGTAGAAACGCATTTATGCCTACAAACATATCATAATAATTATCGATTATATTAAGTAGTAGTAGTAGTAGTAGTCATCTGTTGTCTTTTAAATCTAAAAGACTCCCAATGTTCATCAAGTTGAAAAGTCCGTGTATGTTCTAAGTATAAAGCATGAACATATTACACACATGGCAGTTGTATTGATTTTATGGCAGTCGGTATATGATATTTGCACGAAGTATATTTTATATAGGCTTTTTTTTCTTCTTTGGTTCAGCTCAATCTTATATCTCAAGCTTTGCTTGAATTCATATCGCTTTTTTTAAAAATCTTTCGAAATTTTTGAATTACTCGTTTATGTTATTTTTATTAGTTTCTGCATTCTGAGCAAAATTTTTCTAAGCTGAGAGATTTTTCTTTTTATTTAGCTTTTAAATGAATCAAGATTTTCCGTATAACGTTTTTATTATTTTTTAATAATCTAAATCTTGATTGTTACAATTACACAAAAAAAAAAATAGAAAGAAATGAACACAAAATTTATTTACAATTCAAAAAAATTGCATCAAAATTGAAATTTATCTGAATATGTAAATAGTTGCAATTATTTAAGTAGTTTCATTAAATCTTATATTTATGGTTGCTCTATCATTATAATAGCTGCAGAAAAGAAAATATTTCGAATGCAAACATTAAACATACCCACGCATGCGTGTATATAGATAAAATATATCGATAAGCCGTACAGCTACAATTAATACACCATGTGAGCTATAAAAAAATTAATGGAAACTTAAGTGTAGCGCATTATCTTGCTGAATAGGCGCTGTTAATTTGTATTTGAATTTTTTTTTTGTCTTAATTTTGGTTTCTTGGTTTAATTTCCCAACCGCAACACAACTAATCTCAATCAAAACTTTGTGAAAAAAATTAACAGTTTGATGTACACACCTGCATAATTGACCAGTTGCATGCTGCGATTCATGCATCGTGTCTAAATGTTTTCCTCTTGGGGCAATGTTGTAATAACAATACAATGTAAATGAGTCGGGAAAACAATTCTCTGACTACGAGATATACACACTCATGGATATTGTACCTCTCTACCATGTTAGAACATACGAAAGATTTTCTGATTATCAGCCGAATGTTGCATGCGTTGTTAACTCTATGAATATTTTGCTATTTAGTAACAGTAAATAAAACAAAATCTGGTTCACAAACAGAATATACACGCTGGTAAAGTATTCCACACAGTTTGGAATATAAATCTTGAGAAAACCGATACAAACTCTTTCAAATAAAAGAGAACACGCGTTGAAAATGTCATCAAAGAACCTTTTACATATGGAACATGTAGTAGCGAAAACAATGTGCAATATAGTCCGTATATAGGATAGATCTGAGGTACCAAACGACATTTTCATATGAAAGGTTTTAGTTAAATATACGCATCAAAACCTCTGTAAAATAAATCTATAACCAACCATACTATCATCTAGGATTGAGAAAAAATATTATAATTATTTGTCTAGCAGATGTTGATGTAATGTTAAATAGAAAAAAAATAAAACATATACTAGTTTTTATTCAGTGCTAGTAAAGTTTTCACAGAATGTATCACATATATCACGAAACTGAATATAAGTTAGTGTAAGAAATTATGAAAACTCTTTGCTATTTAAGTAATTGAGATGACGCCAATATTTTGAATCCAGGTTTTAGGAAGCCGGAACGTACACGGTTGAATAAGAAATTGCAAACACAATCTTTTAATGAATTTCAGAGAGTGTGTAAAGCATTGCGAATTTCAGCATGTAAGATGTTTATATAAATCTATATAAGTACACGTTCAGAAATCAAATCACTGATGGAATGACACACAAACATCCAGTCCGAGATGAATGATGCTTGCATACATGCATGCATGCACGCACGCACACACACACACACACATACACATACACACACACATACACACATACACACACACACACACACACACACAAACACACACACACATATATACATATGCGCATATTGTTTTAATTTCTAATTAAAGATCTGGATTCTGGATTAAAGCCGACTTCGTTTTAGTTATAAATTTTCTTAACAAAAAAAAAAAACACAATATACGCCCACAAAATCATCGACCCACGAGCACACGCTTACATGCATACACACTACTATTAATTGTGTGTGTGTATGTGGTGTGTGTGTATGTGTTGTGTGTGTATTTATCATATTCATATGAACATGTATATGTGTGTGAACGTATATGTGTGTCTGTAGGTTATTCAAGTTTACATAGAAATGACAATAGTACTGTATTCGCTGTTACAATGAATTGAAAATAAATAAATACATAATTTTATTTTTTCTTTAAAGTGGCAAATTTTTCTCACGATTTCGACGGCTTAGTACAATATTCCTGTTGACATACAATGATTAAATGAATGCAAATATTTCTAAAATCAAATCTCTTTGTAATACATAGGATAAAATATTTTGCATTCAGAATCATTAATCAATATTACAGAAATAAACAAATATTTAAAACAGATATTCTATTTGTAAATATAAAACAGCAAACATTTGTATTTGAATCATTTTTGTTGAAATGTTTTGTATTTTTGGTACGCTGTTATTTGCATGGACTTCTTTGCTATTTTCTTTATCAAACATTTTAAAAACTGACATTTAACATGTTGCTCAATCATATACGTCATGCTACCAAAAGTAGTTCTTATGGTAAAGACATGTTATCCGTGTCAGTCATATTTGTTTACACTTGTTCAGTAATTGTCTATCAGTATTATTCAATGTCACCATACTACTACTACTACTACTACTACTACTACTACTACTACTACTACTACTATTACTACTACTACTACTACATTGTGTACGTTTGAGATGATATAGGATTATAATGCTCTTACGAGGGAACAAAATCATGTTGAAATTTTCAACTGGATTAATGCATACATATAGTCATTGGCTTAACGTATACAGCAAATGTATGTGGGTGTATAAGTGGGAGAGAGTGGAAACATATGTGTCATCAGATATACATTTGTTCTATCTAGGCGCGTGGGACTATGTGCAAACTGGACTTGTCACACTAGATTATCTTTGATTAAATTAGAACTAGGTCATTGAATATGACAGCATCATTTTTTCTTTGTGCATTATTATGAAGATAAAATATTGGCAAGGATGGAACTAACAAAAGAAAAACAGACTGTCAAAAATTCCGTAGTAGCTAAATTGAATTTAGTAAAGAAACAACAGAAAAACCGAACGGCTTTACACAACGTATCATTTTTAATTAACTTTGCACATTGTATAAAATGTATATAATTTTGATAAAGACAGACGCAAGAATCTATATGCCGTCTCTCATCAAATGCAACATGTACAGTGTGAGAAATATTTCAATATAATATGATCAATAAATTTTGAATATGTTAAGAATAATGAATATACACAGAGGTTCAGTAGAGAAAAATCAATTCCATAAATGGTCAGAGCACTCAGATGACAAGAAGTTTACTTCAATAGACTAAAATGATGAATTTTATCAGACATCTCATTGCGCAAACTTTTGAAATGTTTACAAAATTTGACATATATGTCCGAGAATGGACTATCGAAAATATACAAGTGGGGAGACTCTTTGCCTGGAAATCAAATTATAACATCGGTGGTAAATACAAACTTGAGAAATATAATTTATTTGAAATTATTCCAGTGAGAATAGAAACCTTCGTTAGATCAACAGTCAATTCTGAACAAATGAATGAGCGGAGATTATGCCAAATTATTAAAGTCAGTTCAATTATAACAATAGAATAGAACAGAGAGTATGAATCTGTTCAATGAGAACTCTGGACATCTTCAGAAAATGTCATGCTTTGAGACTATTGGCAATAAGTGTACATGTGTTGTATTTGTGTGTGTGTGTGTGTGTGTGTGTGTGTGTGTGTGTGTGTGTGTGTGTGTGTGTGTGTGTGTGTGTGTGTGTGTGTGAGAGAGAGAGAGTGTATCGCAGAGCAAATCCGGATTTATAAATTCTGACTGCAGGTGAAATAAAGATGTTAATACATTTTTCCGTGCTACTGAATTCTAGGAAATGAAAGCCAAATCTTCTATAACAAGCATTCAGCAACCGATGAACTGGTCCGTCAAGGTCTTCTATCTCAATTTCCCGCATATCAGAACAACTCAAAAATGTCCTTGCATTCTAGTTTCACTCAGTACTTCTCCCTGTAAATATATGTGCGTGTATGTGTATAGGAAGATGCAGTTTCAGAGAAAAAGTGATATAATAAATCGTGCATTGCAAAAAATACAGTGGCGTGATAACTCCAAATTAGGAACGGGAAAACATACTAAAGGACAACATCCCTGTGAATGGAAAAGACATTTTTAGTTGAGTGCCATTAAACAATATATTGAGTAAAAATATAGAGACATTATCATTAAAAGCAATAATCAAATTGTTTTTATTTGTTATACGCCTTCAATCCAACTACACAAATTCTCCATTTTAAATGTCTGCTTCCGGAATTGCAGTTTTCCAGTGAATAAAGTAAATCTAGTAACCTACGACGCTATTGTTCACTAGTCGCCACAAAATAAACAGTTGACTCTCTTTAATATGATGCATCCCTCTTATGGCATATAAAACTTTTCTCCCGACAAGTTATAATTACATTATTTAAAAGTGTGCTTCACGTTAACACGAAATTATAGACATTAATGTCAAAAATTGGTCATGGCGGAAGCCGGAGAAGCGGTCTGTACTGAAGTGAGAAAGCTACTGATAATTATAATTTTCATCTGTGTGCTGCTCATGCCATTTCCAGTAACATAAACGCCACAACATATCAATTTTATTTCCCTAAATATACACGATCATGTACCTAGTTTGAAAATTGAAAGAAAATAAGGATTGTATGAATTAGTCGAAATCATTCTAGCAAACGCACGTGAAAAGTTTAGATGGCTTTCACCAATAATTATATTTTCAGCACAAAAATCCGTGGCTATTTTTTATGCAAAATATCGACAAAGTCAAGTGAAGTATAGCACTTACGAAATAATTGTTTCATAAATATATGAATAATATTAACATTTATGGAGAGGATACCGCTAAAATTATAATGATCCTTGACTTAATATGTAAAAGAGGAGAGTGGATTTTGAAAATTTAATTACATTTAAAGGAAATATATAACAGTAAAGTCGTACTAGATATATCAGAGAAATATAAAAAGAAAAAAAAACTAAACAGCAAAAAAGATATTCTTTCCGTATATATTTCTGAACCCACACAAAAGTATAAGGGTATATTAAAAATATATTTTTAATATTTCCTGAGGTGTGTATTAATTCAACTCTAAAAATATGAATAATTATAAATATACATTTCTCCTTATCCAGCAGGCGATTGAAAGATCAAAGAGTAAGGCGGGATATAGTGATAATAATAATAGTGATACTTACCCATCAACATATAATTCTATGACACATCAATATTTTATTATATTATAGTTGCCATGAAGTTTTGTCAGGAGAAAAAAAAACGGTAATATTTTATTAAGTTTTGATCGGTCCATTAAAATATAAAAAAAAAAATAAAAAATAGTAAGTAAAAAAAATAACACATCAATAGCCATAAAGTTAAAAGAAAAATCATAGGCGAAGCCTGAAATAGATTCAGTTATATATATATGTGGGTGTGTGTGCGTGTGTGTGTGTGTGTGTGTGTATATGTGTGTGTGTGTGTATGGGTGTGTGTGTGTGTGGGTGTATACATATTCATAAACATATATATGTAGATATAAATGTGTATATATGCATATACATACATATATATATACGCACACACACACACACACACACACACACACACACACACACACACACACATATATATATACATATGCGTTCATGCATCTCTATGAGTGATTTGCGCCTATATATGTATGCATAATTATATATATATACACACATATATATATATACATATACATACATATATAGATATATAGATATATATATATACATATATATATATATATATATATATATATATATATATATATATATATATATATATATATATATATATATATATATATATATATATATATATATATGTACATATACATTAATACATATATAGATACATACACACGTACATAGGGAGAGAGAGAGAAGAGCAAAGAAGACATATAACGAGAGCGAACAGAGACAGAGTGAAAGATGAAAAAGGAAAAAGGAAAGAAAAAGAGAAAATGCAGAAATAAAGCAATCTTCTAGCTTAATATTTAAACATAATGGCTTTTAAATGGAAGATGGAGAGGTGGAAAAAATTGAGAAAGCAGATATCAACATTAAATCATGTTTGAAAGTGCCTAGACATATAGAGTAGTCTTTTATGTAGCACATAAAATGGAAAGAAAGAATAAAGAAAATTCTGTTTTTCTACGTTTTGAGTAATGGGCAATAAGCGAGGACGTAATATAGCAAAAAATTACGTAGTGCAAACATCTCACAATACGCATTTTGGTGGGAAAATGATCAACATTTTTATTGTTACAAGAACATTCAAGTGAATTTGATTTCATGATATAACCTAACGAAATTAATATTGCTTTAAATCAATGATATTTGTCCTTAGATGTCACAATATCTAAAGCCCAAAAACTGATAGAAGAATGGAGGTTTATTGAAAGTAGTTTAGTATGGTCATTGTTTATGCTTTTATATATTGTATATATTGTTTCTCTTAATACAAAACGAAACAAGTAAATCAATAAATTGTTGGCAAAGTTCCCCCATATAAAACAGCGTGGTAGTAAATGAACTTGTAGGTTTAAATGTTTTCATCAATGATTCGTCCCCTTTCAAAAACTTAATAGGTATTGTGTTTTAATCAGAGTCAGTATCATCGAGTATTATTAGCGATGGAGACATTTACAAAACTATTTTAAAAATAACAAAAGGCAATGTTAGCTACCATAAAAGGGAACCCTGCCAATTCAAAACATAATATTGTATTCGAAAGTGATAACAAAACATTTTCATCCAAACCAGATACAATATTTCACAGGAAATATTCGTGTACAATTTATTTTTCATTGGAAACACATAAGCATGACATAGATATATAATACTTGTCTAAAAATTGCAGCTAAACACGAGTTTTATGAATTAACTGAACTTTGTAAGTTTCTAAAAAGTAGATTAGTTGGTCGTGAAAATATTATGTTTTCTATGCCCAAAAGTCAATCACAATTTATCGAATTTTTCGTTCCTAAATTGACTATAAAGATATTATTACTTCGTATTCTTGTCTAGACGCTTCAGCAAGCAGAGCTATTTTTAAATTTTGCCGTGATTATAGAGATAACTTAAGATTAGTTATCTTCTCCATTCAGCCACGGAAGCATTCATTCTCCATGCGATTTAATTTAGACTCCAGGAAAAAAATTACTTTGTTCATTTAATCTCCTGAGACACATACAAATTCAATAATTTTAATGTTTTACAATTGAAATAATCATTGTTTATAAACTTGATCTCATGTTGCTACACGCAAAAATATTTTCTTTGCTTTATTTTGATTTTTTTCCTTTTAACCTATTAGGTCTATAGATTGTTATTAAACTTAATGACAAATAGAAATCAATAGGCTATATCGATTTATTACGGAGAAGTCAGATTCTACGTATGGTTCTATGGTATGGTATATTTGCACGTGAATATTTTTTTTTCTGGTGTGGGTTAGTGAATGTATAAGTGGGAGGTAAGTCTAATTTGAAATTGTTGCAATTGCGAATCGAATTTGTTCTATGCCCAGAGATCATATCAACATTTCTTTAAATGTATAATTCGCCAAATTTATTAAATAGTTTTAGAGTCGTAGAAAAATCATCCACTTAACTAGCAATAAAAGCATAATTCTTTGATGATTTACATATTCTATCAGTATGTTAATGAAGTAGACATACTATTAATGGAATTTATTATAAATCATGCTTGAATTTCCTACGCACTTATCAAAGGCTTTTGTATTTAAGTAATATAAACATTAACGACTAAAATTTATTTAGTTATAAATATCTGAACGCTATGAATTTATGAATGATATAGGCATGGATGTAAGTTCGATTTACAACTAAATATTTTCGGTTTCATCCTCGCAAAGGATTTCGAATCTAGAAGGAAACTGTATGAATACTTACTCTGTGTGTGTGTGTATTAATTCGCATGTTTGAATATTTCTGTTTGGTCTCAACTGCTAGCTAGTGCCCATCCACCCTTCCGTTATCTTCACCCTCCTAAACTGGGTAGTATAATCTGGTGTATTATATACTACCTGCAAAATATAAAATACTGCATATAAATAAAAGTAAGAATTTAGGGTGCAAACTAGAATATAGAAATTAACGTACGTAACAACAAAATTTTGAGCCAAAGCCTCAAAATTCTCCAAGCTAGTATGGCCTGATACATTCTAAAGCTTCTGATTTTCCATCACTACATGTTGAATTAAATGGAAGTTACTATGAGTTACTCTTGTCGAAAGTTTACAAGTTACTGTCAGCTAATTCAAAATATTATTAAATAGAGGTTGACCGTATGGTAGGGGTACTCTTTTGCCACATATCACCTAATTTTGGTTTCATCCAACGCTGCTAGTGCCCATCACTGCTATCTTGGTTCAAATTGCTTTACCTTAATCCTCATAATCTTCTTTCTTTCATCAACTTAATCTACTTCTTTTGTGTTACCGTTCTCTCCTCTGTACATCTACTCAGTAACATTGCCTGAGCAAAACTTACAAACGTGATTTGATGAATGAGTATGTTCAAGTTAAGTACGTTTAAGAGATATTAACTTGACGAGAATGTGACTACATACATATTGCCGGTGCCACGTGAATGTATCCAGCCGTAAACGTCAAGTGAAAAAAACATGTATCAATTAGTCTATGAAAGCAGTGGTGTCTGGTAAGACGGGCGAGCTACAAAACAATGTAAATTATGATAATGATATTGATGACGATGCATAACAAGCGAGTGTGTGTGTGTGGCTACTTTGCTTTTTAGGAAACCTCATTCAGGGGCTCTAACTTACTTCTTATTGCTTTTCATCTCCCTTACTTTTCAAATAAAGTCAAACTTGTTTCAGCAAATTAAACGCACGCCCTAATCGTTGCCTGAAAGGCACAGCATAGTGATAGAAAGATAATTTGCTTCCTCAATGCTTCTCAATCCTTTTGTGTCATTGTTCGAAAGGACTGGAAGCTGCTGACGACGATCCAACATAAGTAGCTAAACGCAAAATGCATGCACAGTGTCATAATACCATTTGAGCACATCACTTCATACAAAATGTCAAAGAAAGTATCGCTATAAAGCCAGAAAGTCAACCATAACCATTGCAAAATACCTCAAGTTTTATACGATGAGGAGGAGTGAGTTTATGTCGGATGCGACAAAAGCGAATCGTTCGACCCGCATAAGATTTTTGCTAAACCAATGAAAACTCGAAGTGGCTGGCGGTTTTCTTCGACGAGAAAAAAACAACGATCATGATCAAAAAGTAAATCAAAAGAACAACTGTTGACTAAATGGACACCCGAATGAGGCTCCAGTGGGTATGTATATTACGTTCCAAGCAACTGTGATGGTTCTAGGAGTCATTCGCAATGAAGCAGATATTATGCCACCTGAATGTTTGTTGGGTTTTTTTGGTTTTTTTTTTTACAAAACTTAAGAATCAATACTGGTGTTTACACAGATGTTTAGGAGAAATTTCTGGGGTCTGAGAGAGAGAGAGAGAGAGAGAGAGAGAGAGAGAGAGAGAGAGAGAAAGAGAGAGAGAGATAGAGAGTACGCAACAGAAGACCTTATGTTTTCCAACAAGTCTCTGAACCATCTAATAAGGCAGGATGACCCATGTATGGGTGCGTGCTAATTTCGATATATATATATATATATATATATATATATATATATATATCGAGTCAAACTGATAGCTGTCTAGCTACATACGTAAATACATGCATGCATATATACAAAGACAGATGGATGGATAGATAGATTGATCGATAGATAGATTGATCGATAGATAGATTGATCGATAGATAGATTAATCGATAGATAGATAAATGGATGGATAGATAGATAGATAGATAGATAGATAGATAGACAACCAGATTGGTTATTGAAATAGTTCACTAGACACATATTTATGTATTAATGTCGTCTTCAAACTGATACACTAGTGTGGCTTTGTGTTCACTCAGCACTCTAAACTTCGTAACAATGAAACGTATAATAGGTTACGTGACTCTCTTTTGTTATTTCATCAACTATGTAACATATAACCAAGTATTTCTATAGAAAGGAACACCGTCGACTAATAAACTGTCTCTACTCCTGCGAGACAATAAATAAAAATCGTGCTGTTTGGCTTGTGGATTGTGCATACGTAGGGATATGAGTGTCTCACATAGTTTATATGTGGTAGACAACCCTTTTGGTCATCGGAGGAAGGTCGACACTCTACGTACGTTTTCATAAATTCAAATGACTTATATATATTTCTACGCTTCTCATTTCGTTGTATTGTGGTACATTTTTCTTGTTTGATACACATCTGCTTCCTCTACAAGTGTCTTCGACAAAACTGAGTAATGATCTTTTCTGTTTATTTCTCTTTTAAAAGCCTTCTGTATGCGTATATTCACAAACACTGAAAACCTATTTAAATCATACCCATAAAGCTAACTGCTAAGAATGTATTGCTCGATGATACTTTGATGTCGCTTGAACTGATAATTATAGAAACCAAATAAAAACCTTTTGTCCATAACAAAAGAGAAGAACAACTGGACAACATAGTCGCTAGTATACAAACAGAAGGGTTGGTCAGAAGCAGGAATCATTTTATCCTCAATTAAGGTATATATAGGGCTATACAACAACAATAGCAGTTACAGCAACAACTTACAATTTATATATATGACAGGCTTATTGCAGTTTCCGTCTCCTAAATCCACTCACAAGGCTGTGGTCGGCCCGAGGCTATAGTAGAAGACACGTGCTTAATGTGCTACGCAGAGGGAATGAACACTAAACCATGTAGCTGAGAAGCAAGCTTCTGACCACACATCCACGCCGAAAGTAAAGTACTATTTTTACTCAATTTCACAGGAAATGTTATGATTGTATAAACAAAAAAGGCTGCCAAAGGTGGGCCCTACATACAATTGGTCGGCCTGTTGGGAATATTATCAACTCCTCAGATATTCTGCACACTACGGTAAAAGCAAAAGATATATCTGTGCATACATAAATGTGGATCATAGAACAATCGCCTCCAGCAACTTATAATTATCATTATTACCATCAACAACAGCAGCAGAAACAACAAATACATCAGCATTAGTTTATCACACACAAGGCAATAAGAATTCAAAATGATGTAATAAATATTATAAGAGCATATGCGCGCGTGCGTTTGTAAGTGTTTGTGTGCGTGCAAGAGTAGCAAGTCAAGTAATTTTATTACCTTTAATGGTATGCAAATTGTATATTTAATTAGCACATTGTTGAATATAACAATATGAACGCATTCATTTAAGAGTGGCTTCTAAGGATGATAACGATTATGTATAATAATGTATTAGAAAACAAATGCATGCTCTCCATGTTGTGTAACCACGGCCAAGTAGCAATTATGCAATACACGTACGTATAAATACACACACACATACACGTATATATACGTATACTTTCATACACTTTCTGCTTATGCATTTACCCATGTATATATATATATATATATATATATATATATATATATATATATATATATATATATACATATACACATACATACACACTCACACACTAACACACAAATATATAAACTAAATACACTACCGAAAGCGCAACTAATAGTTTCATGCTATTATAATACTTGAACAGGCATATTTATAATCTACGTCATGTACCTTAACGTAATCTTTCAGACTCTATTTATGCGTTATTTATAATTTTTAAAAACATAGACGCTGGATAGTAAGAAAATAAAGAAAAAAAAAACACGTGGAAAAAACGTGAAGAACGTTGGTGTGAATAATAGCACGAGACAAAGCAAAGATCACGACTTACGGTCCTTTCCCTCTCTGATAACAGGAAGCTCATTAAATACAAGTGGTTTAGAACAAAATAACCAAAAAAATATCAAAGTCTGCGAAACAGCAACTCAATCCGTGGCGGGTGCTGTCCTCCAATTAGATAAAAGAAACCTGTCCATGTGTCTACACCTGCTAAAATTTCAGATCTCGAATTAAGCAGCGTGTTGGAATTTCAGGATTGAAGAAAAATATGAAATCTTTCTGCTACGCATAAGTATCATTTCTTGGATCCATTAACGTATGGCTTAGTTTTCTCCAGTATTTTCCACTTAATTGTTTTCGGTGTGGAGCTGCTCTTCAAATTCCTTACGTGGCTCTCCAACTTAGTGGCATTACTTTTAGCAATGTGCCGGAAAGGAGATGGGTGATTTGCAAAATAACTCCTGAATTCGCCTTCACATAACCCGATGTAATTCTTTTCAATTGATCTTTTTAGGAGCGTAGTTGTAACTACAGCCTCATCTTT